>NW_022631013.1:3907482-4109165 GCF_010015895.1 Lontra canadensis | reverse complement strand
TATAAAGAATCCTGACTTAGCATTTGAAATTATCATTCTAAGAGGCTGCAGGCATCCGTCAGACTGCTGCTCTCAGTCCCCACCAGAGGCAGACCACTCTTGGGTCACACTCCTCTGACCTGGCCAGTTGGCTTTAGTGCAAAGTAGTTTCCTTTTTCAAAGAACAATTTCCCTTTCTGTGCCTCAGTTTCTTCTTCTTTAAACACAAGGAAATGAGATTGATTGGTATCTAGTTAGGCATTCTTCTCCCCTGCTTGCCACTTAACTAAGCCACAGCTCTTGTTTCTGTTGAAAGAGTCACTCTTTGTGGTGTATGTACAGGCATGGATTGCAGATTCAGGTGACATTAGGGAGATGAGTCTGGAGGCTAGCATGGAGTCCTTTGTGAGATCTGTGCTTCCTCAATTTGATCCCCTACTGAAGATCAATAACAGCAGAGCTCCCTATGACTCTTATATGCTCTTTGAAGTTTGCAATTGTGGATTCTCATTACTGTTTTCTTTGGAGAGTAAAACTCAATCTATTAATCTCTGGCCTTCATGCTTTCCCTCATCCTATTGGGCGCTTTGATCTCCTCATGATCCAGACACTTCTTTAAGTGTCTTTTTGTGTTCATGACCGAGTACATCCTGGATGATTCCTTAAGGCTGGGTACTCTTCTGTCTTTCCTTGGTATGTTCTTGGTGTTCAGACACTTGGTTGACATTGAGGTATACTCAGCAAATTATCAGAGATGGCGCTCTCCCTTCCCTGAACCAGGCAGCATTAGCCCTCAGGAGGACCACTCTGTCTGGTGCTTTCTCAAGAGTGTTAATCCTTCTCAGGAGCTCCAGGGTAAACTCAGAAATATAAGGTCCTTACTTCATAACTTCCCCAGATAACCCCGTTCCCCCACCCCCGCTGGCCCACTTTTTATGTCTTTTGTTATACAATTGCATTTGGGATAAGTATTTTCCTCTTTTGGGAATACCAATCTGTCATTTTTCTACTTTCAATGTTGTCCCAACTTTTTTTTTTTTTTTTTTTTTGCCAGAGAAGGCATCAGGGCAGAGGTTATCCCCATTCAGTACACTTCCCAGGTAACTGATTCACAAATGAGCATTTATTTCATATCCTCCCAACACTAATTTTTTTTATTCTAACTTAAGAAGAAGAACAAGACAGCCAAATAATTCATGAAAAGCTTTCTGCTGTCATTTTCTATAGTCTTTTATGATATTTGATACTATGTAGGTATGACCCTTATGTAGTTACAGTCAAAGTTTAGATACAATTTTGCTGTTTAAATAGACCTCATTAAATATTTTCTGTATTGTTATGGACTTTAAATGATTGTTTCGGCCACTGTATAGGATTTTATTAATTTCATAAACCATAACATTGTTTGGTTTCTTCCACTGCTTATTGCCTCCCTTTTCTTTTCCTACTTATTTATTAAAAATAAATAAATTTATATATAATGCTTCTTCAATTTGATTACATTTCCTAGAGTTTGATTACTGGGTCTGAGAGAATGAATGTTTTTATGGCTTTGGAATATTTACCCAAGTTATTTTCCAAAGTGTTGGGTCTGTCATCTATTTCGGTTATCACGAATGCTAAGTATATGTCTCTGGCCATGAAGGGGAATTGAGTAGAGGATAGAATATGTGGGGTGGTCTAGAGCAGAATGGTCGAGCAAATGGTTTCTTTCCCAGACAAAGTCAGGTTCACAAACATGGAACTAAGCTGAGTGATTGGGTGATTAATTTCCCTGATTTTTATCCCCCATATGCCACCTTATCTCATCCCCAATTTGGTGTCAGGCAACACATATCTTTCTTGTATGCATCCAGGAAATCTTTGGAAATGCCCTTATTATCTTTCTCCTACCAATGGCTTAACAGGAGATAATAGTTTCAGTAATTGCATTCACAAAAGCAAGCATTTCTGCCCTTATCTTATTTCCTTGGCAACTTCTCTTTTAAATAACAAATCCAATATTCAAATAACATATTTTTACTAAGATTTTGAAAATTCTTTAAAAAAATAGAAACACACAAGTCACTGAGCTCCATGTGGCATGCGATAATTTGGCTGAGTAGGAGAGAACAGAAGTCTGGTTCAACTTAAAATTCTAGGTCGAACTTGGATGACAGGGTAAGAGAGGGAGGTGGTAAGAGCACAAAGACTGAGGGCAGTTTGTGCAGATCCAGGCTGGCACCAAAACGCAGAGTACAGTGGAGTCCTGCATGGAGATAAAGGAAAGACAGACAGCCCCAGGGGGTGTTGCAGAGAGACCTTGGCAATGGGGAGGAGGTCTCTGGCAGAGTCAGAATAAAGGCAGAGGAACTGCAGGTCTCACTTGAGGCTCTTAAGTTTTCCTTCACCTGCACATCTATTTAAATAAGAGGAGAAGGAGTAATGGGGGTAATAGGAAAGGAGAAAGCTCATCTGCACGAGAAAGCCCACCTGTAATTCTGCATCCCCAAAGCTAGGTCAGTATGTGGGAATCAGCCATGACATTTTGCCCTTCAGGGCTCTTGGAATTTCCATTAAACAGAGATGCCCATCC
Source organism: Lontra canadensis (assembly GCF_010015895.1). NCBI lineage: Eukaryota > Metazoa > Chordata > Mammalia > Carnivora > Mustelidae > Lontra > Lontra canadensis. Next base: position 4,106,611 of record NW_022631013.1, on the reverse strand, counting down.
AGTTATTCTGGAAAAGAATAATGGATCTAGGGAATAAGAACAATGATTAAAGAAATACTAAATGACAGGAGCAAGGAACACCAGGGGGGTTTCCTTATCACCCTTCAAGAAAATGAATTTTAAAATACCAAAGCAGTTATGAATTTTGTGGGACAACTCTGTGGATGGGACCTTGGCAAGAAGGCCCACAGTTGGGTACTGGAATTTTTCTAAGTCTGTTTGGATTGTTGTAATGGCACCAGCCAATCCACTTTTCCTCAAAGCTGGATGCTAGGAAGATTTTCTTCAGTGATCTCTATACCTGTACAAAGGAAGGCTGGCCCCAGGATTGCCCTCAGTTGAACTTCTGGTTTGAGGTAGTTAACCTTTTATAGGGGGTCACCATTCCAGGACAGACTTTGTTCATCTAATTGACACAGCACAATTTTCCCATCCCCACCACATAGGTATTTACATACAAACTAGATATGTATATCTATATATCTAAATATATTATCTACGTAAAACTGATAGATGGTATCATTAGTACAAGGTGATTGCCTTCACAATAGGACCAAGAGGACCAGGTTGTTTTAAGTGATGAGCTGTAACAAAAGAATCACACTCTAAACCACTTTCTCTTGATTAAAGAGCTTTTATTTCTGCTACCTTAAAGGAGAGGATTTACTTGTTAGCAGCAATTAATGTACCACCCAGAAACAATCCTGTCTGATTGTAGCATAGACTCTTAACCATTTATCTCTTAATAGAAGATACTATTTAATGAGTGCTTACTGAGTGCCATCTTTGAGCTAAGTCCTTACTACTTGCAAATCTTAGTCTTCACAGTAAACCAACATGATACTTTTGTTATCCCCACTTTACAGATGGGGAAGCAGGGTTGGAAAGGTTAAGTAGCTAACTTATTCGAGTCCCACAGATACTAAGTGGTAGATGCAGATTAAATGTAGGACAGTTGGAATTCCAGAATTTGCCTTCTTAAGTCAATGTGAGAATGCTCAGAAAATTAAAAACAAGGCAAGCAGGATATAGTAGAAGTCGTACAATATGCAAAGCTCAGAACCAGGAAAATTTTGCTTGAAAGAAGGCTGTCATTTTGAGCAGCTTTTCAGTGTATGTGGGACTTGTGGGGTGAGCCAGCTAGACCTACCCGGGAGTCAGTGAGATCCCCTTTTTGGCCACAGTAACTGGGTAGCAATTCTAAAAGGAGGACCCATAGAGATGCTGAGCAAGTTTACTAGTGATGATAATCATAGCTAGCTCTATGGGCTAGGCATGGTACCAGAAACCTTTCTTGCAGAATTTTAATTTTCCTGTTAGTATGTAAGGCCATTGCTATTACATATCAGAAAACAAACTCAGAGGATCAATAACTTTAGTGTCATCCTTTAGCCAAGTTGTGGCAGAAGCAATCTAACTCCATTTACCACCACTTGGGGAAAAAGGGGGGGAGGCTATGGCTCATTCACACTGGCTGCCAGTTGGAAGAGTTGACCGTGGTAGGTGGGTAGCTGATCTCTGTAGAAGACTAGCGCCTTTGAATATACGGAGGGGTCCTACTGGCAAGAAAAGTTAAGGTCTAACATGTTTATAGCGTACATTGAATCAAGTGAAGTTCTCTCAAAACACTTAGATATGGGAGTAGTTTATCCTCAAACTGATGCAAGTTTATTATCTGATATTGGAATAATTAATGTCCAGGCACTTAAATTAAGAAAGAAAGAAAAACTCAAAAGCACTGAGTGAAATTGAATTTATTTTTACAGAATAGATTCCTGCAGTGTATTTATCTTTACCGAGTTCAGTGTCATTATAACCATATTATCAGAACACACTCATCTTTTATATAAATGAGATTTCTTACCTCATTAATCCAAAAAAAGTTTTATCCAAAAAGGAAAATGGACAGACTCTACTTTTATTGCCCTTTGAAACCCAAATATGTCACCAAAAACCAGCCTATTGGTGCCTATTCAGTATACCTCTAAGTTGAAAAAGGATTCATAATCTAGCATACTGTTTTATTTTTTTCCAGAAAAATGTTTATTTTTATTTAATTTTTTAAGTTTTTATTAACATATAATGTATTATTAGCCCCAGGGGTACAGGTCTGTGAATCTTCAGGCTTACACATTTCACAGCACTCACCATAGCACACACCCTCCCCAACGTCCATAACCCAATAGCATGCTGTTTTTTACCCTCATCGATATCCTAAGGCAAATTAAGTCTTTTAATTGTGCTGATAACTGAGAAATAGTATCTAGGCTACTGTAGGTGATCATTGCCTTCAAGAGTTTACTGTACTGTGTATATGGAAAGTACTCATTTCCACTTGTCACTCAATGAAGGGTTTTATGAGAATTGCAGTTATTTGGACAGAGAAGGTACCAGATTCTTGCTTCACTGTAGACAACAACAAGCCAGGAAACATTGATTTCATATATTAAAATTGCTTTATATTTCTAGAGTACTTTATAGCTTATAAAGCACTAGAATCAAATAATTCATTTTGAGCCAGCAACTCCAGGGAGTCTAAGTGACACGTTCAAGGGCTTTTAACTAAGAAAAAAAAAAAAAATGTCAAACTGAGGGTTCAAATTCATGATTCCTGAACATGACTAACGTCATTCTTATAAAAGGCTTTGGGGTGATTACTGATTTCAATCCCGATTTTAAATATTATTGGTGGAAATGCTAATGGGAAAAACAAACTAAAACGAGTAAAAACCAAACTAGTGTTGCACTGAACCACGTGAATGGAACAGATCTAGTGTTCAGTCAATGAAGTAAGATACAGAAGAAAACCTATAATAGGATTGCGTGTAAATGAAGTTCAATAATAGGAAAAGGAGGATTTCCACTTCTGGCCAAAATGGAGTAAGAGGGGTTAGATTAGATTACCCTCCTGCCGAAACAACTAAAATCCAGAAAAATACGTGAAACAGTGTCTTTTAAGATGTTAAACATCAGGCAACAAAGGACAGTGATCTTTGAGAGATGGAAAAGAAAATACGTGGACCCCAGCCTGTTCCAGGAGAGTTTCCAGTTTGCAGCCCTGGGCGGGAGAATGCTGGTGAGCCACGTAGAGCAGAATCTGCATGTCACAGTGGCTAGATGTCACAGGCCAAGCACGAGGAGGAGAAAGCTGGTCTGAGAAAGACACCCATAGATTTGCAGAGGTCCCCTTTGAGTCGTTAGCTGAGGACCAATGAATTCTCTGCATGTAAGGAAAGAAGCCAAAAGGTTCTGATCCTTTCCCAAAAGGATTAGTGAGAACAATCCTTGGAGCTCACTCAGGACCAGAATGGTTCTTGTTCCCACCACCCAGGATGTAAAACTTCATAATTCACAGGGCGTTGGGTAGAGTACTAACTCAGAACTCCAGAGCTGAGAAAAACTGCCATAGACTAAATTCAGCTCTGGTCCCACCTAATAAAGCTTAACAGCAAGACTCAAAATAATCAAACTGTTTCCAATCATTTCCCAGAACAAAGCTCAGGAATATACATAGGAAAATAAAAATATCCAACATGCAAAGGTAAAATCACAATATCTGGCATCTGATGAAAAATTATCAGGCATGGAATGAAACAGGAAAACATATAACCCATAATGAGAAAAGTCAATCAATTAAAACCGATTCAAAAATTACACAGATGATAGAATTCATAGACAAGGAAATGAGAACAGTTATTATAACCATGTTCTATATGCTTAAAAAGATATATAAAAGATTGAACAAGTTAAGTGGAGACATGGATAATATAAAAGACCCCATAGTAGGCAAAACTAATCTGAAATGATAGAGGCCAGAATAGTATTTACTCTTAGGGAATATTAATAGGGGAGGGGCATAAGGATGACTTCTGAGATGCTAGAAATTTTTAAAATTTTTATTTGATCTGGTTGATTATGTATATGCACATATGTAAAAGTCAGTTGAGCTCTATGCTTATGGTATGTGTGCTTTATATAAGCTAAACCTAAAAAACAAAATCCCATACTCTGGATACTGTTTGCAAAGCAAGTCAGCCTGTGTAAATAAGCACATCTTTTATTCCATTGGGTGGGTCAAAGTGAATGCATGTCCTCAATATTCTATAAAAATGGACAGAAATTAGCTGTCATGGAGGAGCTGGAAATTAACCACATCATAGAGATTAGTCTACTATTTTAGTAAAATTAGTCCCAACTGGTCAATGAGGGCAGGACTCTTACTAGGTGCTCACTAAATATTATTGGTTACTATTAACTTCTGCCAGTTTTTGTCCACTAAGGTATAAGATGGAGACAGAAGGAAAGAGATCAGTTGTTTTATTATGCATTTAAGAGAGGAGATATGCAGAGAGGGTCTAGCTTATAAAATAAAGATTGATAACAGCTGTTTCACCTGGAAGTCCGTACGTGTGGTACAGAACAAATCAGCCACTTCCAAGAGGTAGATTATGTGTGGACAAAGGGACAAGAATGGGGTTAAGACCAGTAGACTTGAGATGGGAGTCCAAGCTATCAATAAAAGTAGATTTCTCTTATTTCTTTCAACACCATTCCCACCAAATACTAAATGCAGGCCACCGAGTAAATAGTTCTCAATAGGTAGTCCTCCTCCTATAGCCAGTCAGATAAAATGCTGCTTCTCAATTGGAACGTATCTGTCACCTGATACTCCAGTAAGTCAAGTTATGGATCTGAGAGCCAGAGGCTCTTTTTCTTTTTCTTTTTCTGTAAAGGAGGGACACATTGGATGGAGAAATTTCTCAGAGGGATTTCTTGGAGACAGCACAAGTTATTTCTGAATATTGTCACTAATTAAAATAATAGTCGTCGCTCATATCCCCTTATGGGAGTGGGTACAAGTCTTGTTGGTACTCCTGAGTTTTTTGTCTTTTCCTTTTAAATTAATTGCCAGGCAGAATTTTCATTAGTATCCAACAAATTTTCTCTGTGGACTGTGCTTTTTGGCACATGGCAGAAGAGTCACAGTAGTGACCAAAAGGGAAGAAATGAAAAACATCAGAAGATTGTATTTAAACTTTTTCTCTGTGCACCAGCCAGAGCTCTGAAGCATTGATGGTGGTCATTGCTGTGGATGCTTAATTTTCCTGAGTAACCGTGGGAAATGATCTGATCTAACACTGGGAAGATCTCTGGGCCTCTAGTTTTGTAGAACTCATTAGTGGAAGGGTCACTCTTGTTTCCGGAGTTATCTGGACAGGATAAAATAGGATTGGAACAGTGGAGATGAGGATTTCTTCGATTCTGCCCATCCCTTTCTCACTGCCCATGTTCTGCAGGAATCTTGTTTCTGCCTGTCTCCCATGCATTTAGGAGATTTCTGTGTATTTCTGGGTGATTGTTTCAACTTACCACACCTGTTTACTCTTCTCCTTTCCTGTTCTGTTTGTCTTATACTTAATATAACGGAAGTTGTAGTGGTGGATGGATTATATTGATGACCCCATTTAATGTCTGTGGTGCCCCTACCACCCCCGCCATCCCCTAAACCACTGCATTTTGTGGTTGGTTGGCTGGTTTGCAATGTTATGGTAGTGATATGTAACTGATACACGTGCCGGTGCCATGCATTGCGGGTCTGGCTCATGGCTGAAGTTACTGTTTGTTTGTTTGTTTGTCTGTTTCTGAGTTCCTAGAGTCACCCTGAGTTGGAAAAGAATCCTTTAGCCTATCCCTCCAAACACTGCTGTTCTGTGTTCTCACTGTTGTATGTTATCTAGAGCTGACTTTTTTTTTTTTTAAAGATTTTATTTATTTGAGGGAGAATGAGTGAGAGAGAGCATGAGAGAGGAGAAGGTCAGAGGGAGAAGCAGACTCCCCAAGGAGCTGGGAGCCCGATGCCGGACTCGATCCTGGAAGTCCGGGATCATGACCTGAGCTGAAGGCAGCTGTTCAACCAACTGAGCCACCCAGGCGCCCTAGAGCTGACTTTTTAAAACATTATGAATTACCTCAAAAGTAGAAGTGTAGGCTATTCTATGTGCATCAGTTCTGTATTTCTGTAACCCAGATTTATCAAATTCTTTTCTTACTTTGCAATTTGTATTAGCTCCTAGGGCTGCTCTAGCAAACAAACACACCAGGTTCTTGAAACAGCAGAAATTTATTATCTCTCTGCTTTGGAAGCTGGAAGTCTGAAATCCAGGTGTTGGCAAGGCCAAGTATTTTGGAAGCCTCCAGGAGAATGTCTGTTTCATGCCCTTTTCTTAGCTTCTGGTGTTGCTGGCAATCATTGGCATTCGTTGGCCTGCAGCTGCTCAACTCCACAATCTCTGTCTCCTATTGGACTGGGATCCACCCTACTCTCTGGTATGTCCTCATCTAAAGTAATTACATTTACAGACAACCTTATGTCCAGGCTTTTCTGAGACAGTGGGGTTAGGACTTTGATGTATCTTTTCTGGAGGCACAGTTCAACCCATAATACCAACCATTTGTTGATGTTTAAGATTTTTGCCTCTGTTTTTCTAAGTAAGCTTTTTTTACACTTGTACTATTCTCATCTGGTTTTGGTCTCAAGGTTATTTAAGAAATAACTCGGAAATAATTTGGGAAAATTCTCTCTTTTATTAGTTCCTGAAATAGCTTAGATGGGATAGGTATAGTCTGTAACATAAAAAGTTTGATCATATTCATCTGCAAAACTGTATAAGCCTATTATTTTGGGAGGGAGAGGTGATTTTTGACTCTTGACTCAGTCATTATAATGGCTATTGTTTTCTTCAGCTTTTCAGTTTTTTCTGGAGTCAATTTTTATAATTTACGCTTTTTTCTAGAGACTTTATTGCCGTAAAGTTGTTTGTAGTATTTATTGAAAATTTTTAAAAATCTACACACTCTCTAGTTATGTTCCCTTTTTGGTCCTAATATTAGTGATTTATGCTGCCTGTACCATTTTTCTGTTTGTTTTCTGCTTTATTCATGTGATTAGTCTTACTATTTGTCTATTTTATTAGTATTTTTACGGAATACTTTCCTTAGTTTTATACTGTTGTTTCTTTTCTAGCTTGTTAAATTGAACATTTAATTAATTGAGTTTTAATCTTTTCTTTTGTAAGCAGTTAATTTAGGACTATAAATTTAATTCTAACTACTGCTTTTGCCTGATTATGCAAGTCTTGATATGTCGTTCCTTCACTATCACTTAATTTTAAATGTCTGGCAATTGCAGTCTTCCTCTAAAGTTGTTTAGAAGTGTGTTATTACATTCTCAAACCTAGATTAGTTTAAGAAATAACTTCAAAAATTGTATTGTGCTCAGAGGATGTAGTAAAATATTGATTCTTTAATGTTTATTGAGAATTTCCTTATACATAGCACATAGTGAATTTTCCTGAGTCTTGGAAATGAATAGATTATCTTTAATTATTGAGTGTAGAGTTCTGTGTATCATTCTTAGAACAAGCTTGTTAATTTTATTTATTAAAGTGTTCTACATGATATATCAGTTCTGCATGTTACATCAGTTTCTACAGTAGGTCCAGTAAACTCTCTTGCCATTATGATTGACTTGCCGTTCTCTTTTTGTATCTTTGGCATTGTACTATTATATTTAGGGATATAGTGATAGGTACATTATCTCATGGTTTCACAACTTCTTGACAAAGCTTTATTATTTAATGTCTTGCTTGACACATATTAACGATTTTTGTCTTCAAATTCTATTTTGCCAAATACTCTTTTTTACCCCATTTGTCCTTAAAAATAAAAATCCATGGAATCTTTATTAACTGGTGAGTTTAATTTGTTTTCATTAATGGTTTACATTACTGCTGTATTTAGAGCTGTTTCTGTTGTCTTCTTGTAGTCAAAAAAGTCAATCTTTTTATCGATTGTTTTATTCTGCTTTTCTGCCTTATTTGGATTAATACCATTTTCTCTATTTCCTCATTGGTTTTCTTTGCTGGGTTGGAAGCTATGGATTATATTACATATGTATTGAATACATATGTACATTTTATGCATTTAGTGTGTAATGTATTAAATATATACATTAAAACATATATACTTACATATTTAACACAGAATATGTATTCTTGTATTAAATATATTATATCGTATATGACATATACTCCATGGCATATTTTTCTGAAATGTTGAACACACACACTTAACTATAAATTTCTCTAACAAGGGGCGCCTGGGTGGCTCAGTGGGTTAAAGCCCCTGCCTGCGGCTCAGGTCATGATCCCAGGGTCCTGGGATCAAGCCCCACGGCTGGCTCTCTGCTCAGCAGGGAGCCTTCTTCCCTTCCTTTCTCTCTGCCTACTTGTGATCTCTGTCTGTCAAATAAATAAATAAAATCTTAAAAAAAAAATTTCTCTAACAAGATAGCAAGGCATTCAGTGCTGCTCTTCTGCTCCTTAATAGTACAAGAATTTCAGTGTGCTTTATAGTGATTGAAAAATCCTCACTTATTCTTTGTTGTTGTCTGGAGTTTTAGTGTTGCATGATTTTAACGCAAAAATGTATCATTTTAATAGTAAAAATTACCTGATTTTAACAATTTTTCTAACTTCTGTGCACTTCGTATCTCATTCATCTTCCTCTTCCCCTCTGGACTTTTTTTTTTTTTTTTTTTGTTTTGTTCAAGTACTTCCTTTAGTAGTTTTTAAGCAAGAGACTTAGTTTTATTTATATAAATATATATATAATTTTGTGAATACTAGCTTAACTGCATAGAGAATTCTTGGTAGACAGTTATTTTCTCTTAGTACATGGGAGATTTGCTCTATTGTCTTTCGCTATCTATTGATTAGAAGTCTGTGTTCAGTCCACTGGTCATTAGTTTGTCAGGCCATTTCTTCCCCACGGCCTTTAAAGTTTTCTTATCCTGCCCTTAATGTTTTATATTGTACTAGATGTGCTAATGTGGGTTTATCTGCTCACCTATCACATTTTTAATCTTTCAATCTTGTTTTTCTGCCATTCCCTTTGTTCTTTTCTTCTTGATCTCTTGATCTCTCATTGAATATATGTAGATTCATGTTGGATTTTTAACATTTAGTTAATTTTTTTTAGCATTTCTGATTGGCTATTTTTAAAAATAGGCATCTGTTTCATTTTCTTCATGTCTTTGCAAAATATGTCTTGTTCTTAATGGATTTATTCTGTCTTTTATATCTTTAAGAGTGTAAATTCTATTTTAAAATCATTTTGTAATTTGCTCCATTACTTTCACTTGGTAGGGTGGAGCAGGGGATTTAACAGCCTATTGCTGATTTTCTAGGTACTCTCTTGGCCTTAGTTTTCTCAAATGTTTTGGACTGTTGTTGGCAGGTTTTCTTTGAGTTAGTGTTCTTTCCTGCTTTCTCTACTAAGCTCACCCTGAATAGGGTTGTTTATGTTTTCCCCCACTGGGTGGGTTGGGTTCTCCAGTTCACTGCTAGATCTTACATTAAGGACTTTAATAAAGCTCATGTCCTATTGGGTATTGAGAATGTTATATATCCAGTCTATTCTGGGGGTCCTCAAGACTTTGATTGCCTGAAAGACTTTATGGGACTCAGTGTATGGTGGTGCTCAGGTCTAAGGTTTCTTATCACCAATGGATACCTGACAGGATCAGCAAGGGATAAAGACATGGGAGGAGTCAGGAGAAATACATGCACAGACTTTGTAATACTGTCTCCTGTGAAGAAATGCATCTGGCATATTTCTTTCTCTTGTGGTAAAAAAACACACAGAAAGGTGTGTGTAATATTCTGTGCCCTTTACAGGCTCAGTTGCCTATATTGGTTTCCTAAGGGTACCATAACAAGTTACTATAGCTTGATGGCTTATAACAACAGAAATATATTCTCTCATATTCTGAAAGCCAGAAATCTGAAATCAGGGTGTTGGGAGCATTGGTTCCTGATAGCGACTATGACGAGTAAGTCATTCCATTCCTCTCTCCTAGCTTCTGGTGGCCGTTGACAAACCTTTGCATTCCTTGGCTTGTAGACACATCAACCTCGGCCTCCACCTTCACATGGCCTTTGTGTCTCTCTTTGTTTCAAATTTCCTTCTGCTTTTCTCTTATAATAACACCTACCTTTGGATTTAGGGAACACCTTAACTCTAGGTGATCTCATCTCAAGATGTTTTAACTTAATTCCATCTACAAAGAGCCCCCCCCCCCTTTTTCTCCAAATAAATTATATTTATAGGTTCTGGGTATTAGGACTTGGCCATGAATTTTGGAGGGCCACTATTCAACCTACTATAGTGCCCAAGGTTTTTATTGGGGGCTGATTACCTAGGTACCCTCTGCCTGTCATGTACCCAAATTCTAGACACCCACTAAAAAAGCAAGTGTTCACAAAAACTTGCGCTGTCCATATGAACAGTCCAGGTACAGTGAGCCTCCCTTGTAAGTAAGGGAACTGTTTGAATGCCAAGTTCCCAGATACCACGTTAGGGCCAGTCTTGGAAACAGGCCCTTCAAAAGATGACAACCCAAGTTCTGCTAGATTAGCTCTTTTCTGTAAAGTCTACTCCCTTCAACCTTATCCTAGGTATCTTTATAGCAAAATTATTCTCATTAGGAACCCATGATGCAGGGATCTGCCTGCAATATTGATGTTAGTCATGCCTTCCAGAGTCCTAGATTTAGCCGTGGAAACAAATCCTGTTTACCATGAAGATCTATCTTAGAAAGCTTAGTTGCTTCCTCAAGTGATAGGCTTCCCTCAACCTGTGGCTTAGGCAGAAACCACAAGTTATGAAGGCAACCAGCCTCTGTATCAATGGTATAGAGCCAGTCAGCTCAATATCAGATGGTCCCATCAGAGAACAAATCCCTTTCCATGGGCATCTGTATGTAACTCAGGCCAACAAACATCTACAATGATTTTACAGTTGACAGCCTACGAAGGGGTGTTGTAAATTTGCAATGGCCCCAGGGTCTTAGTCTTGTTAGGTGAGTGGAGAGATCTCATCTGATTTCAGTTCAACACAGCTAAGGCCACAGTAGCCCATAGCAGATAGTGTTAAGATTTCAGCTTAGAGTCAGGTTCAGGTAATTAGGATTTTGAATTCAGGATTTCCAAAATGTCATCAACCAATTTTCTTCTGTCGTGGCAAACCCAAGACGCTGTAGGGCCAGACAGCTGTGTTCAAAGTCCAAGTAACAAGGCTTTCCCAGGACCTTTTTACCTTGTCTGAGAATCCAAATTGACCCACTCTAAAGTATGCACATTAGGCAGGAAAAAATCATCAGCCTTTAAGGGTCAGGCATTTGATTTCAACAAGAACTCATTAGCAAACTAGACACTGCTTTTTAAAACTCATAAAAAGCATACTTCCATTTGGAGATCCCTTTAAAAGAAGCTTCAATGAACAAGAATTGTAGCCAAAATCATTAGTTATGGAGATTTGTTTTGTTTTTGATACCCAGAGTTTAAATTTTAATTCGCCCACTCATGGCAAAAATACAAACAGTTGTGTGCCACTAACAGTATTTTTTTTTCTCTCTCAGTGGCTTTCCCTGATCCCTCTCCAGCATTTATGAAATTACAAGCATAGGATATTTTTAAATAAATATTAATCATATAGAGATGAAATAGCTGTAGAACACAATGACATTTATATGGTTTCTTTTTTGTTTTCTTCCCATTGCAAGTTTTGCTCCAAGTTCTAGCAGTAAATTCAGCATTTACAGGTTACAACTACAGTTACTGGGAGATCCCAGTGGAATACAAGGAGTTGGGGTGCTGTGCTGGGCTGCAAAAAAGGCTTGAGTGCCCCTCCCCCTTTTTTCTTCTGCCTGAAGGTAAGGCAAGAGCAACTGAGCTGCTCATTTTTACAGTCTTTGGCCTTTTGCGAGCCCCACCACTGGGAGTGTTTGATCTCCCTTTCCTCCCACCAGGTGGTGGGCACAAAAAACAAAGACATCAGCTGGGCTTCTCTTTTTTCTTCATTTCAGCTAGCAGGGCCAAAAGAAACCAGGGGGTCCAATGAGTCAAGTCCCCTGGGCTTGAATCTATTTTCAAATTCCATGGGTAAGTTTTACCTCTCACAACAGAAGTTCAGCTGCTCTTTTGTACCCTGGGTAACTCCATAATCACCCAGGCACCAGGATTTTGTCATCCCCTGCCCTTTTCCCCTGCCCCCCAATAATACTGTGGCCATATTTTAGTGAATGGGAGCTGGGTTAGTGAATCTCATGGCCAGCACTGCCTTGGGGATCCTCAAGGCCCCAGACATTTGGGAGAATTTTTAGAAGCACCGAGGGAACTCAGCTCATGACTGGGGTCTGTCACAGCGAAAGCACATGTGACAGGGTTGTCAAGGGAAAAAAAGACACAAGAGGATCCTGGAGAAATCTATGAACAGACTTCCTTATGCTCTTTTCCTCTCATAAGGAGAAATACCAAAGGTGGTTGTCCTGTTTTGGTTTTTTTCAACAGCAAACAAAGGTGGAGGTCTGTGTGCAGTATTTCTTCCGCTCAGGAGAGCCTATTAGAGAATCAGAGTTCAAGACTTGTGTTGGGGGCTGATGACATCAGCATTGCTGCTTAGCATGCCCCAAAGTTCCAGACTCCAGAAGGGAAGCAGCCATTAAGCCTAAATGACATTGTTTGTATAGTCTAGGCAATGTTAGCCTCCCTCATTGGTTAGGGAGTGCTTTGGGTGCCAAATTCCCAGATGCCAGTCAGGGGCCAACCTTGCAGGTAGGCCCTTCTAAAGTTGGCAGCCTCAGATCTGCTGTTAACTCTTCTGTTCGCGGTCCCCGAACCGGGAGGTTGGCCGAGAGCCTGACAGAGAGGCTGTGTTGGTCTCAACCTCCCTCCTTTTCTTGGTTCTGCGTTGTGTTCACTATAGTGCACAGGCCGATGCAGCACAGTTCAGCTGGGTAGAGTGTTCTAGCCACTGTTTTATGATGAGAGAGTCCCATGGCAGCCATTGGTTTCAAGCAGGGAGATCAGCTTAGGACGTGGTGGTGGTGGGTGAGTGGGAGGGTCCGTTATCCTAACTCTCCTCAGCCTCTCACAGGCTTCAGACCTGGAACCTGGAGGCTCTGGGGCTTCGGACTTACTCACTGCTTTGTGTTGTAGTTCCTTTTTCCCTCCACAGAAACAGCACTATGTGTTGTGGAGTTTCTTTCTTTTTTTTTTTTAAATGATTATTATTTTTTAAATTTTTAAAATTAAAAAAAAATTTTTATAAACATATAATGTATTATTAGCCCCAGGGGTACAGGTATCTCCCCAATGTCCATAACCTCACCACCCTCTCCCTACGCCCCTCCCCCCAGCAATCCTCAGTTTGTTTTTTTGAGATTAAGAGTCTCTCATGGTTTGTCTCCCTCCCTTCCTACCACCCAACCCCCCATGTTGCATCTCCACTTTCTCATATCAGGGAGATCATATGATAGTTGTCTTTCTCCGATTGACTTATTTCACTTAGCATAATACCTTCTAGTTCCATCCATGTTGTCGCAAATGGCAAGATTTCATTTCTTTTGATGGCTGCATAGTATTCCATTGTATATATATACCACATCTTCTTTATCCATTCATCTGTTGATGGACATCTACATTCTTTCCATAGTTTGGCTATTGTGGGCATTGCTGCTATAAACATCTATGTTCTTTCCATAGTTTGGCTATTGTGGGCATTGCTACTATAAACGTTCGGGTGCACGTGCCCCTTCGGATCACTATGTTTGTATCTTTAGGGTAAATACCCAGTAGTGCAATTGCTGGGTCATAAGGTAGCTCTGTTTTCAACTTTTTGAGGAGCCTCCATGCTGTTTTCCAGAGTGGTTGCACCAGCTTGCGTTCCCACCAACAGTGTAGGAGGGTTCCCCTTTCTCCACATCCTCACCAGCATCTATCATTTCCTGACTTGTTAATTTTAGCCATTCTGACTGGTGTGAGGTGATATCTCATTGTGGTTTTGATTTGTATTTCCCTGATGCCAAGTGATGTGGAGCACTTTTTCATTTGTCTGTTGGCCATCTGGATGTCTTCTTTGTAGAAATGTCTGTTCATGTCCTATGCCCATTTCTTGATTGGATTATTTGATCTTTGGGTGTTGAGTTTGCTAAGTTCTTTATAGATTTTGGACACTAGCCCTTTATCTGATATGTCGTTTGCAAATATCTTCTCCCATTCTGTCAGTTGTCTTTTGGTTTTGTTCACTGTTTCCTTTGCTGTGCAAAAGATTTTGATCTTGATGAAGTCCCAATAGTTCATTTTTGCCCTTGCTTCTCTTGCCTTTGGCAATATTCCTAGGAAGAAGTTGCTGCAGCTGAGGTCGAAAAGGTTGCTGCATGTGTTCTCCTCAAGGATTTTGATGGATTCCTTTCTCACATTGAGGTCCTTCATCCATTTTGAGTCTTATTTTCATGTGTGGTGTAAGGAAATGGTCCAATTTCATTTTTCTGCCTTGGCTGTCCAATTTTCCCAACATCATTTATTGAAGAGGCTGTCTTTTTCCCATTGGACATTCTTTCCTGCTTTGTTGAAGATTAGTTGACCATAGAGTTGAGGGTCTATTTCTGGGCTCTCTGTTCTGTTCCATTGATCTATGTGTCTGTTTTTGTGCCAGTACCATGCTGTCTTGATGATGACAGCTTTGTAATAGAGCTTGAAGTCCGGAATTGCGATGCCACCAACATTGGTTTTCTTTTTCAATATTCCTTTGGCTATTCGAGGTCTTTTCTGGTTCCATATAAATTTTAGGATTATTTGTTCCATTTCTTTGAAAAAAATGGATGGGATTTTGATAGGAATTGCATTAAATGTGTAGATTGCTTTAGGTAGCATAGACATTTTCACAATATTTGTTCTTCCAATCCAGGAGCATGGAAAATTTTTCCATTTCTTTGTGTCTTCCTCAATTTCTTTCATGAGTACTTTATAGTTTTCTGAGTATAGATTCTTTGCCTCTTTGGTTAGGTTTATTCCTAGGTATCTTATGGTTTTGGGTGCAATTGTAAATGGGATGGACTCCTTAATTTCTCTTTCTTCTGTCTTGTTGTTGGTGTAAGAAATGCAACTGATTTTTGTGCATTGATTTTATATCCTGACACTTTACTGAATTCCTGGACAAGTTCTAGCAGTTTTGGAGTGGAGTCTTTTGGGTTTTCCACATATAGTATCCTATCATCTGTGAAGAGTGATAGTTTGACTTCTTCTTTGCCGATTTGGATGCCTTTAATTTCCTTTTGTTGTCTGATTGCTGAGGCTAGGACTTCTAGTACTATGTTGAATAGCAGTGGGGATAACGGACATCCCTGCCGTGTTTCTGACCTTAGCGGAAAAGCTCTCAGTTTTTCTCCATTGAGAATGATATTTGCGGTGGGTTTTTCATAGATGACTTTGATAATATTGAGGTATGTGCCCTCTATCCCTACACTTTGAAGAGTTTTGATCAGGAAGGGATGCTGTACTTTGTCGAATGCTTTTTCAGCATTGATTGAGAGTATCATATGGTTCTTGTTCTTTTTTTTATTAATGTGTTGTATCACATTGATTTGCAGATGTTGAACCAACCTTGCAGCCCACTTGGAATAAATCCCACTTGATTGTGGTGAATAATACTTTTAATGTACTGTTGGATCCTATTAGCTACTATTTTGGTGAGAATTTTCACATTTGTGTTCATCAAGGATATTGGTCTGTAATTCTCTTTTTTGATGGGATCCTTGTCTGGTTATGGGATCAAGGTGATGCTGGCCTCATAAAATGAGTCTGGAAGTTTTACTTCCATTTCTATTTTTTGGAACAGTTTCAGGAGAATAGGAATTAATTCTTCTTTAAATGTTTGGTAGAATTCCCCTGGGAAGCCGTCTGGCCCTGGGCTTTTGTTGGTTTGGAGATTTTTGATGACCGTTTCAATCTCCTTACTGGTTATGGGTCTGTTCAAGTTGTCTATTTCTTCCTGGTTCAGTTGTGGTAGTTTATATGTCTCTAGGAATGCATCCATTTCTTCCAGGTTGTCAAATTTGTTGGCATAGAGTTGTTATAATTGTATGTATTTCTTTGGTGTTGATTGTGATCTCTCCTATTTCGTTCATGATTTTATTTATTTGGGTTCTTTCTCTTTTCTTTTTCTCTTTTCTTTTGGGTTCTTTTTCTTTTCCTTTATTTGGGTTCTTTATTCTTTTCTTTCTGGCCAGGGGTTTATCAATCTTATTAATTCTTTCAAAGAATGAGCTCCTAGTTTCATTGATTTGTTCTATTGTTTTTTTGGTTTCTATTTCATTGATTTCTGCTCTGATCTTTATTTCTCTTCTCCTGCTGGGTTTAGACTTTCTTTGTTTCTTTATCTCCTTTAGGTGTAGGGTTAGGTTGTGTATTTGAGACCTTTCTTGTTTCTTGTGGAGTTTCTTTTAAAGAATGTGGTTTATTTATCATTGTTGTTTGGGGCAAAGCATGGTGCCTAAGACCAAACTTACACTGTCATAGCCAGAGGGGCTTTTACCTTTATCTACACTGCAGCTTTTTCTGCTAAGATTCAGGACTGAGCCCCAGCGGCCTATCTGGGCTGTAGGACAACGTTAGTGATTAGATACTGTGCTTTACTCAAAATTGTCTTTCACTGATGTTTCTGGCCTGTTGTCCTTGTGTCTCTTGACTCTCTCTTACTTTGGGATGATTTCTTCCCCATGAGGCTCATTGGTGGGCCTGCCCAGCAGTATTTGTCCTTGTCGGGGAGAACCTAGTGCAGGTGCTCAGGCCAAGATTCCCCTATTGCTCCTGGATTTTAGTCAAAAACCGAAGACTTAAAAGAAAAAAAAAAATCAGTGTTTGGGCGGTTTACCAAAAAGCCATTCTGTTCACTGGAAAGACAAATGACTAACCTTTAAGTCAACTACTAGTTCATTTTCCCTATATTCACCTAAATGATTCTTGTTACATTTATTAACAGCATATGTTCTGATGACTCAACATCTGCTCCCTCCATTTCTTTCTTAGAACTTCTCTATTATGTAACACGATAAATCCAGATGTGTGTGCACTTTTGCTACGGAACGCAAGGAGTGTGGAGACTCTCCCCTGGCCTCCCCTGAATCCTTTTGGTTAACCACTCTGGCCCACCCAAAGGATGGTGAAGGAATCTCAGCTCAGTCAATGAGTTGCTTTCTCTGAAGATATTCACTCCTGGGTGGGCTGAGCCAGGAACTAAAGAAGAGTGTTGCTTATTTCTGTAGCCGTGCTAGTCAGCAGTGAAGCACTGCTTTCCACAGTGATCCATCTTAGTCTATGTTATTTGAAAATCTGGCATGGAGCACCGAACATGGCACTTAAGATGTCGCTGGTGTATGCTTAGTGATTTCTGCTGGGGTGTCCATGAGACCCATACACTACCCGTATTTTTTTTAATGTAAGGTTATCTTTACTTTTTACCCGTAGCTGTTTAAACTATGTTGCTTCAGACTGTTGTTACAGATCCACATCTCTTTCTTTGTTGTTAAGAAAAGTTGCTAAGCATTTATCCTGGAGTGCTTGACGTTTGAAATCCCAACTCAGGTTTAGAATATTTGGAAATTATTGTTATTAGCTCTTTTTTAACTTGTAGAAACTTATTTCGTGCTGACAAGATGGTTTTTGATCTTTGATTCTGTGATCGGTTGTCTTGGCCAGCTTTGTGTCGTCTGAAATCTTGCCAGAGTTTACCAATCTCGGGTGTCCTATTGATCTGAAGTTGCTAGCATGTGGCAGATGGTGCAACTGAGTGGGTTTCTCAATCCCGCACGCCTGGAGGATTTTCTTTAGAAATACAGAAACATCATTGGTGATCTCTGGTCTTACGTTCTCCCTGTTCTTTTAAAAAATATTTTAAAGGTTTAATTTTTGTTTCTTCCAGTTTCCTTTTTTTGGTGCTTTCAGTGTAGCTCTATTCACCGGCATGAGCTGAACTCTGGCTTTTTGGATGCAGAAATAGTATGAAGTTCAAAATAGGAAAAAGTTCAAAACTGTCAGCGTACATTCTCAGTGGCGTTGTTCTATGAAGGATAGGATTGCAAAATGTTATTTGTTTCAACCTCCAAAAGTGAGTATAATCTATTCTATTCCAGACTTCGGCTAGGAGTCGCCTCCAAGATTTAAATTTACAAAAATATACGATGATAATAGAAATTATCCGTCTTTCCCTTCTTCAGGCAGTTTGGTGTCCTTTTCTCCTCTATGCTCTTTATTACATAGATTGTAGAACAGTATATTTTGCACTTTCTCAGATTTTCTCAAATCAGGTGAAATATGATATGCATAGGAGTAGTTTCCTGTGAGTAGGTACTCTCTGGGATGGCAGCCCCTAAGAAGTGGAGTCCTTGGGGTTACGGATGCTGAGCAGGGTTTGGGGGGAGGTGACGAGGCTGACAGAACCCTGGGCACCAGGAAGTCCATCCTCCACCTGGATTCCGGAAACTGTGCTCGGCACAGAAGCAGATACATCAGAACCTCAAGGGGTATCTTGGTCAACTATGATTAGAGATTAAATGTTACTTTTTCCTGTTTTTTTGGGGCACCACAAAATGTCCTGGATTTCTTCTCTGGGCAATCTCAGTATTTACCAAGAATTTACCTTCAATCTGATAGGATGTGTGCCTGGGGTGTGAATTAAGTTGCTGTAAAGGAAATGAAGTGTTCATTATACACATGAGTTTGTGGACTTTGATACCAGGGAACCTGGCATAAACATCTCATGGCGTACTGATTTACTAGAAGGAGGAGGACCTGCAAACAGACTTTGCTGCAGGAAACTTGGGTCTAGGGGGAAAACCAGTATTTATTGTGTGCCTACTTTGTACCAAGCCTGATGTATTGCATTTCATTTATTTCAGGCCTTAGCAGATAGGCATTACTTCCATATTATAGTTGAGGAAGCAGGTTGTATTAGGGTTTTCTGGAGAGACAGGATCTGTAGCTATCTGTCTGTCTGTCTATCTATCTATCATCTGTATGTATGTATACATTAAAGAATTGGCTCAGTGATTATGGAGGCTGAGAACCAGGAGAACTCTAGGTATAAGTTTGTGTTTGAAGGCAAGGAGAAATCAAATGTCCCAGCTCATTAGCTGGGCAGGAAGAGAGTTCTTTTTACATAGCCTTTTGTCTTGTCTGCCCCCCCCATCCCCACCCCCACTCGGCTTCAGCTGACTGGGTGAGGACCACCCATGTTAGGGAGGTCAAATAGGCTTTACTCAGCCAGTGGATTTGAATGTAAATCTTGTTCAGAAAGATCCTCATGGACATGCCCTGAGGAAGGTTCGCCCAAAAGATTGGGCATCCAATAGCCCAGTCAGGTTGACACATAAAGTCAACCATCACACAGGGTAAGAATGAAGTATTTAGCACACACTTATACATTGGTAAGTGGTAGAGCAAGAGTGAAAAGCCCACGACTGGAGCATTCCAAAGCTTCCCTATGAAATGTGTATATTCTCTGCCTGGTACTTTGTAATTATTTAGGCTACTTTGAAGTCAACAAGCAGTTCACAAGTGCTGCTCCCTAATCTTCTCTCCCACTTTGTGTCTCCAAATTGGAGAGAGACCCTGAACTCCTACTTATGGTTGAGAAAACCTGGGTTAACTTCTTGGGGATGTTTGTGTTTTACCTCCTACTGTGATAGTCACCCAGGCAGGTCCCTGACTCCTTGTAATACATTTTATCTAACTGTCAGCCCTTCCCTTTTATCCCTTGCTGACCCCTAATAGGTACTTAGGACCAACTTTATTTGCAGATCAGATGGTTTCAGCTAAACTGAAGTCAATGTGGGAATAGGAACGAAACTTTGCTGTGTTCTACAGCAAATAACTTCAATGAAAAGTTCCTTTTGCAGGAGGGAAAGGATAGAGGAAAATATAGCAGCAGGTTTCCCTTTTATTCTGGAGTGAGCGAGCTTGCCTCTTCCTGACAGCCATTTAAATTATACTTTTTTTTTTTTTTTTTTTTTGAGAGAGAGAAAGGGTGGCAGAGGGAGAGAGAATCTTAAGCAGGCTCCATGTCTGGTGCAGAGCCTGACTCAGGATTCAATCCCAGGACCCTGAGATCGTGACCTGAGCTGAAACCAAGAGTCAGACACTCAACGGACTGAGCCACACAGGCACCCCAGAAGTCCCTTTCTTGAAGAGCACAAGTTTCAAGTGCAGGCAACAGGACTGGTGAAAAGATACCCTTCCAGCCTCACCCACACCCTGGCACACACACCTGCTAAAAGCCCAGAGGTGTGATGTGCTGATGCCTTAGTAATATGAGCCTTAGGGTAACCAGGGGAGGTAGAGCACACAGTTTTAATGTACTGTTTGAAGACAGAAGAAAAGGAAACAGGGGCTTCCTTAGAAGGTAGAAAGTACATAAAATGGGAAAACCTCCTGAGAGATGATTTCAAACATTCTAGATGGGGTTGGCAAAGCTGCCTTGTTTTGGAGACCCAATTTTTTTCTTCTCTTTGACCATCACCTAGGGCTCTGTGCACACGTGCCCTTTCAGATGCAAGACATTAACTTTTCCTGCCACAGAAGCAGTCACTTGACTCACTCTCCCCATTGTGACATTCCTGGTGCTGTTGCTGCCAGCACCTAACTCTTCAATCCCAGAGGGGTTTCTTTGCTTGGCATTTGTGCCCCTAGCCTCCAGGATGGCACTCTGGAAAGAAGAGAAATTTGTATCCTCTTGATCTGGAGACTCTGGGAAATGAAATAGAGGGAAACAGGAATGAGGGACTGGAGAGGAATTGTGTTATAACATGACTTACAGTGGTGTGCATTTGAATATGCCACAGGTCAGTCCACTTTCTGGAAACAACCAGAGATGGCCTGAAATGATCCTTTCTTTTACACTAAAATTATAAAGAGAATCCTTTTATTTCTCTAAAGGCTTTAAAAATTATTTCAGCATTACATGTTCAGTAAGAAAAAAGAATATTCAGATAAGCAGGAAATCATAAAAAAAATCACTCCTTAGCCCCTTATGCAGAGGTAAACTTGACACATATTTTGAAGTACAGATTTTAAGATTTTCCCCAGCGTAAATATGCACATCCACACACAAATACATGTCATTAAAATGGAATCATTATATGCATGCTGCTTAAATATTACTATCTCAATATACTTTGATTGCTGCCTTTCAAAGAATGGCCCAGTATCACACTATTATACAGATGTGCCATATATTATTTAAACACAACCAAATTATTGGGCACTTGGATTTTTAAATTAAAAAAAAAAAAATTTAGAGCGTGTGTGAGTAGGGGGCGGGGCAGAGAGAGAGAAAGAGAGAATCTCAAGCCGACTCCCGCCGAGAGCACAGAGCCCGATGCAGGGCTCCACCTCACGACCCTGAGATCATGACCTGAGCCGAAATCACAAATTGGATGCTTAACTGATGGGAGCCACCCAGGTGCCCCTTTAATTTTTTTTTTTTTGATGTAAACAGTTTTGTAATAAACACCATTTAAAAAATATTTACTTTGGCCCTTGTCTCAGAGTTTTACCTGGAGAAATTCCTGAAATTCATTATGTTTAAGACATACACTTGCTAGTTCCCGAGATGAAGTATAGATTAGTCATTACCGTGTAACAAACTAGCACATGATTTCATGGGTTTAAGCAGACATTTATTTTGCTTGCAAATCTGCAATTTGCAAAGAGCTCAAGTTGCCTTTTCTCAGGCTTGTTTCTAACGGCATCACTGAGTAGGTTCACTCAGGGAATAAAGGGTTTACTTTAAGGTGCCTCAGTCGCCCATCTGGCCGGTTGTTGTTGGTAGTCAGCTGGGAGCTCATGGGGAGCTATGGACCAGAGTCCTTAGTTCCTCTTCACACAGGCCTCTCCATGGACTGTTTGGGCTTCTTCATAGTATGGTGTCTGGATTCCCAAAAGTGAGTGTCCTAAGAAAACAAGGTAGAAATACATGGCATTTTTATGACCTACCCTTTAAAGTCACAAAGTATCTCTTTTGTTCTACTCTGTTGGTTGAAGCAGTCAGAAAGTCCTACCCAGGTTCAAGAGGAGAAGACTTTGATTCAACCACTTAATGGGGGAAGTTGCTATATTTTGGAAGATTATGTGGGATGGGAGAACTGCTACAACTTTGGAAAATATAATCTGCCTGAAAGTATAATAAAAATAGGCTGATTTAAGATTTGGAATTTTGAATCAACCTAGATCATATACTTCTGTGTCTTTTATTATTGACCCCAGGTTTCTCAGATTTTATTCTATCATAAAAGAAAGAGAAAGATTTGTGGTTTCACTCAGTGGTCAGTAAAAAGGTTGGAATCTATAACTGGAATATGGTCAAGGTTTTCCCTGAGGGTCCTTGTAAGGCAAGGAGAGTAAGTGGGGCAAGAAAGGTCAAAGGCATTTGGGAAAGAAGGCAGTCAAATGCCAAGGAGACCAGTTTACAAATGCCATTTCCAAAGACTCAGGTGCAGCATCAACCTCAGACTGCAGATCAAAGAATTCAAGATTTATTAGTTGGTCAAATGTGTGATGTGTGGATTATTATCAGATCTCAGCTAGGTAAGGACATTCCAATCAAAGTGGGGGGACCCAGAAGGTCCCAGGCTTCAACATCATAAAACAATTTTACTTGCTCATGTCAATCCAAAACACAAATACCATCACATGGTAGTCTATGTAAGTCTCAGGGCAGGGGTGCTGAAATAACCTTGGAAGTCATTTAGACTCAGATGTCCTTCAAAAACTTTTGGAGAAGAGGTAGTGTCAGAGAAACCTGGATAAGTGTGAATGACTACTTCCTCCACAGACTCGGACATTGAGGAACCTGTAATCCCATTCCAATTTTTTCTGAATGTCACAATGTAACTACTGGTATTCTGTCTTTTTGCAGGAGCCCCTCTCTACAAGCCATTTTTCACTAAAACCATATGACTGGTAGTTGATCACTATACATGACTCTGACATTAAGACCGTCACCCTGGCATTTTTCTTTTTTTCTCCATATTGAAACTACTCTGGAAGGCAATGTGGAGAACTTGTATGAATCAATAAATGATTATACCCAACTTTACATAGATTCAAAATCCTTGTAAGAGTGCAGACCCATCTCCTGTTAGTAGTCTGAATTACTTCCAACAATGAAGGAAACATTTGTCAGAATGACGAGGGTAGATTGTAATGCGTCTTAAAAAGTGAATGGAAGTGTTTTCTTTCCAAATGCACACACTTTTTTTTTTTTTAAAGGCAAAAACAAACAAATTCGTGCACTTCTTTTGTGTTCACACATAGTTTTATGGCAGGGAAATTTGGGGATTTTATTTCAACATCGATAGTTTAAATTTGACTTTAATTAACTGCCTGTAAGCAAATATGTAATGACATTTGCAAAAATCAAAGACCCCTTTGGAAATTCGATCTGAAGAGATTAATAAGGGCAAGAATTTAAATTTGAAATGCTGCATGACCATCATGTGGAGCAGCAATTATCACCATTATGTGCTCGGCAATATACAAATTAGATTTAGTTTTAGTCAAAGTATTTCTTAACCAGGGACAGTTTTGCTGCCTGTCTCCCTCCCCACACCCCATCAAGGCACTTTTGTTGGCACAACTCCATGTTCATGCATGCACACGTTTTTTTCAGAGCTGCTGCTGAACCTACAGTGCACAGGGGAGCTCCCCATGACAAAAGTTATCCAGTCCGAAACAACAAAAGTGCTGAAGTTGAGGAGCCCTGGCTGCACAGTTCACACACAAGAACTTCACTAGCACATTATGAAAGACATCGTCTCCTCTATTGCGGTCAAGGCACCAAAGTCAGGTTCATATACATCTAGTTGAATTATGGAAGTATTTTTTTTTTTAGCGTTTCTACTCTCAAAGCTCAATAAGATCCTTTACCTTTAACTCGAGACCATAGACACAAAGGAATTAAGTGAACCAAACTAGACCAACACAAAAGATGAGCTGTAAGCAGATATTCTAAATAATTTATTTAGGACTACTTTTACAGGCATGACTCTTTTTTAACTCCTGCTTTCCTTTATTGAAATCTGGTAACCTCTTTGGTTCATAGGCTCATAGATTCCCAATATACTTATGCTTAATTTTTAACAATTCTTTTTTTTTTTTTAAAGATTTTATTTATTCACTTGTCACAGACAGAGATCATAAGTAGGCAGAGAGTGAGGCAGAGAGAGAGGAGGAAGCTGGTTCCTAGCTGAGCAGAGAGTCCAATGTGGGGCTCCATCCCAGGACCCTGAGACCATGACCTGAGATGAAGGCAGAGGCTTTAATCCACTGAGCCACCCAGGCGCCCCAACTTATGCTTAATTTTTAAAAGTGAAGTCTCTCTGCTTTATCTCTTGCTGTTTTATTGATGTTGCTCTTACATCATTCTTTTTTTCTTTTTTGTCTCTTTGTGATTTTACATTCCTATATTTCCTTACCTATCAGCATGAACAACTTTCTTAGAGCGTCAAATACCTGAGCCCTCCAGTTCCTGGAAGGGCTTCTGATCTTTGTGTTTCATTCCTGTGCACATCTTTGTGTGTTGATTTCAATAATGTTGCATCAGTTCGTTGACCATTTGCTCAGAAATCTCAGTTGTCTGTGGAAGCCTGTGTTGTTTGGCTACATGGATATTGGGTTAATGACCTCACTGATCAAAATTCCTGGTGTGTAATTAATTAATTAAATTATTATAGTCCATCCTGTTCCAGAAAGGAGTTGATGCCATTTACCAAAATACATTCTAGGACTTTCTGACTATTTTGGGTACCCTGCCTAGTAGCCATTCTGACCACACTCCAGATAGATTGATGGGCAAGTTGTTTTTGATCTTTGGATTTTGATGACCTCTCAGTCTCAGGGTCCAGGGAGGGATGATTTGTCTAGCCCTTGAGTGCTTGAGGCAGAAGAAGCTACATCTGGCAAAGTGCCACTAGGAAGCCTGTTTCTCTAAAGATACTTTTCTATCATCCTTTCTTGTGCCATAGTTGGAAAACTTCCCTTCATTCCAGAAAGTAGGAGAAGAGCTATACTTAATATGTCAAACGTATGGCTCACCTTCCAGCTACTGTTATCCCAGAAGTGAAATTATTTTTATCTTCTGTAAATCTTTGAGCTCTTCCCTGATCTATTGACTACAAAAGGATAGAAACACTGATAAAGTTTCTGGGTTATAGAGAAGGAAAAAGATCAGTTCTTACTGGATAATAATAATTTGAATGGTTAAAATGGTAGAAAAAAACCTGCTCTTTTTATTTTATCCTGGACTTTAGAGATGGGACATTTGGCAAGACTCCCAGAATACTCATCCCACCACCCTGAGAAGAACAATGAGTCTGGGCTGTACAGCCTTCATTGAATTGAAAGGTCAGTGGCCTACTGTCCTGTTGGCATTGCAGACCCAGCTCTGAAGTCACTCCTGCAAGAATTTTCTCATTTTTAAAACCTCCTTTATGTAAAACTGCCCATTGGCTTTAATCATAAATTTAATTTATTCAGAGATAAGGCAAAGGAAGATTTTAACTTCTCTGATGTGAGGGATCTGAAGAAATTAAGAGTGAGCAAGATAAATATCAGATCGTCAGCACTACACACATTTCCTAATGGATAAGATCTTTGCTTTTGTTATTTTAATTTTCTCTGCCTGAAATCAGATAGCCTACGTGCCTTCAATAATTATGATGCAAAGTTGTTAGCCTTCTAGGTCTCATCAGAAAGTGCTAAAGGAATTTTTCAGTTTCACTTGGGTCCAAAAGGAAGACAAACTTTTATTCCTTCCTTCCTTCATTCATTCATACAGTTAGTGAAGGCATATGAAGAGGAAGGAAGGAAGATGGGAAGGAAGGAGAAAGGAAGGAAGGTAGGAAGGAAGAAGGAAAGAAGGCAGGCTGCAGATGAGTTGACTGGAAAAGTTTTGGGAGAGAAAAGGAGTTAAGAATAGGGAAAGTGGGGCGCCTGGGTGGCTCAGTGGGTTAAAGCCTCTGCCTTCGGCTCAGGTCATGATCCCAGGGTCCTGGGATGGAGCCCCGCATCGGGCTCTCTGCTCAGTGGGGAGCCTGCTTCCTCCTCTCTCTCTGCCTGCCTCTCTGCCTACTTGTGATCTCTGTCTGTCAAATAAATAAATAAAATCTAAAAAA
The DNA here is from genome assembly GCF_010015895.1 of Lontra canadensis. Classification (NCBI taxonomy): domain Eukaryota; kingdom Metazoa; phylum Chordata; class Mammalia; order Carnivora; family Mustelidae; genus Lontra; species Lontra canadensis. The sequence goes on along the minus strand of NW_022631013.1, from coordinate 4,080,543 downwards.
AAAAAAAAAAAAAAAAAGAATAGGGAAAGTAACACCCAGTATTTTGCTGGGATATTGACTGTCATATGTTCCCATTCTAAGGACAACAAAGAGAAGATCCAGGGGTTCTTATTCCAGCTTCAGGGATATTCATAAAGTCATGACCATACTAGTGGAGTTATATCATAGACACAAGTGATATTTTATATGTTTGGGCTGGCATGGGTTAACTTTGAAAACTGTTGTCATGAGGAGAAGAGAAGGAAGAAGAGGCCTGGTGAAGGGGTTAGTGAAAAGGAGTCCTTTGGGTTGGTTACTGCTGCGTTCCACGCTTGGTGTGTGACCTCTAGTAAGTGAATTGAGGCTTCATGCCTGATTTTCCCTATTTGGAGCAGGGGTAGAAATGATTCTCAGGAAAGTTAGAAGGATTCCTGTATCTAAAGAGTTTTATACTGTATTGAGCTCACTAGGTTCAAGGGGACAAACAGTCCTTTGACTGTTACTCTTTTGTACCCAAAATACTCTGCCCTCACTTTGATTGATCAGATAAGGCCTGGTTGCTCATTTGTAGTCCGTCTCTCCGTTTTACAGTCTGCCCAGTCTTATGACTGTAAGGGCCTATTTAGCCAGAGCGATGCCATCCAGTTAAACAATGACGTTGTTGTTTATGCAGTAAAACTTAAACTGTCCCTGCCCCCCTTCCCCCCAGGGGACTTACTTAAAAACAAGTCCCGGAAACCAGTCCCAGGTAACAAAGCCCAAATACAAGGGTGGGTCAGGCCAGGTGGAGGTATCCAATCAGTGGGGGCGCATACTGTCTCTCTAGCTACCAAGGAGTATGGGCCCTGCCCTTTGGGCGCCTTTTGGGCGCCAATTCTGACCAAGGTGATAGGCTAGTTCTAATATCTACTATAGGGTAAATTGTAATTCAATTGGTCACTTATGTGTGACCTAGCAGGACTGTGCAGCTTTCCTGTGTGTTACAATCTCACTGGCCACCTGTGTGTGGCCAGACCCAACATGAGTTTTGCCCTTGGCCTTTGCCCTTAAAAGTTAGTCTGTAAGGCAGAGAGAGGTTGCCTCTTTGTTAGGGGCGGCCCCGGCCTGTTGGTTTGCTTCTTGATGCTTGGCGCGACAATAAAGCTTTGCTTGACCTTCGCTTTGTATCTGTCTCGCTCCTTTGATTACGGACCCAACAGTTACCCCCAAACCTTTCTCACTTCCAGTTCCTAGCTCTGCCTGAGGCTCAGCTCAGGAGCTTCTTGACTTCTGAATCCTGCATGCATCCTTACTCGCACTGCGATGATTATGGTGCTGGTGGTTAGGGGGGTGGCACGGGGATTATCTTACCCCCTGTGCATTTTTGGACCCCCTGCTACTTTTCTGATCCTCTAAATTTCTCTCCTTTCAATTAAAAAAAAAATTCCTTAGTTTATTTTTGACCCCTTCCATTTCTTGGATATTTTTATTCATTATCCTGATTAGCAAAATAGGAGGGAGGCCCTGAGGATCAGCCGCAGACATGGCATATTCCTCCCAAAGGAGGTACGTTGGAAAGGGCTGTGAGGGAAACAAGGTACAGATTGCTTACCAACAGTGCCTTACCGTGGGTGAGGGTGCTTCTTCCCTAGTGCAGCAGTGAGGGGATCCATTGTCTCTATAAAATTGAAGAACAATAATAAGACTGACGAAAAGTTGGTCTTTTTTACATTATCCCCCTGTATCAGTGATTCTAAACAAAGTCCATGATAAAATACACCCACCTTTTGTACACCACGATGCTTATAAATGCATTGTTCTTGCTCCTGCCCTACATTGATATTGTTTTGCCCTTGTTATATTAAGTGACCTCTTCTCTAGGATCATGGGTTTTTCTTCTGCCATTTTATTCTGAACCAATTTTGTCTGCCCGGTCCCCTCTCTGAAAGAGGAAAGCTGTGTGGTGGGGGGGAACACTTTTCAAATAACGTGGAGTTTCCACCTCTTAAAGCAGTAACAACGATCAAACTCTGGTTTTGTGATGGGAGAGGAAAAAGAAGTAAAAGTAGTCTGCCTTGTTATTATTCACACCGTCTGGGATCAATGGCACTTTGTAATGGTATTAACTAGTCAATTCCCATATACAAATGGGTTCTCTCCACCAGCTGCTGCTGAGTTCAATGACAATTGTTTGCCTTAACCACAAATGCACTCCATTCTCAGAAAGGAAATAATGACTTTTTACAAGCTCTTTAGGCCATTTTGCCTTTGGAATGTTCTTTGCAAAAAGAACATATCCCTATAGTCAATTTTTACGTAGCCAGACACCAATCTAACTTGCATTGCTTAAGTGATTATGTATATGGGGGAGATAGCCAGAGCACTTAATTCTTGTTTTTGTTCAACATCCATACGGATTAACCTGAAAGATAAATATTGACTAACTCAAGGACTTACTGCCTTGATGCTTTGATTTGTAGAACTTCTATCTCCTTGAAATCCACCTCACTAGCTTCCTGTGAAGGCCTGTTTCGCCCTTCTCTTATTCCCATTTGCCATTCACTTTCCAGTTAATGCTGGAACTGCCTTCAGCAAATATGCACAACTGCTCTGAGAGAGTTCAGTCTTGGAAAGAAACTTAAAGACCACCTTTTCCAACCCTCACCTCGGTGCTTGAGCCCCCTTTAGCAACATCTTTTGATTTAATTTAATTTTTTAAAAATTTGATACACAATGTTACATCAGTTTCAGGTGCCCTTTTCTTTTCTTTTATTTCATTTATTTATTTTATTATTATTATTTTTTAACATTTTATGTATTTATTTGACAGACAGAGATCACAAGTAGGCAGAGAGGCAGGCAGAGAGAGAGAGGAAGGGAAGCAGGCTCCCCGCTGAGCAGAGAGCCCGATGTGGGGCTCCATCTCAGGACTCTGGGATCCTGACCTAAGCTGAAGGCAGAGGCTTTAACCCACTGAACCCCCCAGGCGCCCCTATTTGTTTATTTTTTTAACATCTTAATTTAATTTTAGTTTTTTCAGTGTTCCAAGATTCATTGTTTATTCAGGTGCCCTTTTTTTTAATAATTTTTTTTAAGATTTTATTTATTTATTTGACCGATCATAACTAGGCAGAGAGGCAGGCAGAGAGAGAGAGAGAAGGGAGGAAGCAGGATCCCCGCTGAGCAGAGAGCCCAATGTGGGGCTCGATCCCAGGACCCTGGGATCATGACCTGAGCCGAAGGCAGATGCCCCAACCCACTGAGCCACCCAGGCGCCCCTTCAGGTGCCCTTTTAAATCTTGATCAACTGTTTTTATTGTCCCTGCTTGAGTATTTCCAGTGATGGGGATAGCATCACTTTAAGGTACATCCCATTTCATATTTCATGGTATAATAGTATAGGTATTCTAATTCATTTTGAGTTGGAATCTACCCCTTGCCTTCTTGGGTGACACACACACACACAAAGAAAAAGAAAGAATCGAAAAATGAATACTTGTCCTTCCTGTTTGCCAGAAGTAGAAAGCTGTTTATTGGAATCTTTGCTATGTTATACATATTCCTTATACTTCAGGATACAATGTAAGGATGATGACTCTAGAAAGAGTGGAAAAATTCAGATCTGGGCTTCAGGAGGTTATAAAACATGGGCTATCCTATGGGAGTAAGATACTTGGAGGAAAGCACACTGTATCTTTGTTTCCCCACACCACCCTCAGACTGACAGGTATAAATATTTAGCAAAGTCACAAAACGGTAGTTGGCTATGACAGCTGGGGTAATTGTTGTTATTGTGTGTGTATGTATGTGTGTGTTCAGGAGGATTGCAAAAGGAAGGGGGATGCCCTGACCATTTTATCTTTGTGACTGGGGAAGAGAAAATTCTGCTGCCACTACCCTCACTCCTTTCCTCCCTCCTCACAGTTCTGTTGGGCCAGCCAGAGTCATCTCTAGTCTTCCATTTTGGATACCCAACTGCGGGCTGCTTTGGCAACATTTATATACTTCAGGACTGTTCTTTCTGAGAAAGAGACACCAAAAGCAGTGGCTTGTCATTCAGCCTTAGCAGAAACCGCCCCCCCCCCACCTCTATCCCCAATGGCTCCTTCATCTGAGAGAGGCTTGAAGAGGAGGGCTTTTCAGGTTTGAGGAAAAGAAGCCAAAGTTGACCTTTTGTGGGAGAACATTAGTTGACCCTGAGTTACAGCCAGCAGCCAGGGAATCAGGAGAGACAGGTGCCTCAGTTTGAGGGCTACTGAAATCCCCAGTTTTGAAATCCTAAAACTATTTGGGAAATAAATCTTAAACATGTCAAACATATCAGGACCTGGGACAAATGCTTTTCTCTCTCCAGGTGTCTATCTCCTTGACAGTAAAACGAGTAGGTGGGATTGAGATGGAAACAAAAGTTCTTTTTGGCTCATAGAGTCTAAGAATCTAAGCTTGGTGTTGAATTTAAAGAGTTCAAAATCAGGCTTGAGCTGAGGGTGGGGGAAAAGAGATCGTGTTGTCATTAAAACCCTTTGTAAAATCCTTTTGAAAATATTCACCCTGAACTTGAAAGTGATTTACTTTCTCAAATACTGGCAAAGCTTTCAAACCAAAGGACTTCCTTCTGGTATATAAGGTAGAGGAAGCAGTGTGTGACAGACTAAAGTGAATACTTTATGTTTAGGTGGGTTTGAAAACATCTAAGTTAACTGTTACTTTGATAGAAAAGTGTTTCAGGGGGAGTTACGGAGATGAAAGCACAAATTTGTATAGCATAAGCTTATGGAGTGGGTTTCAGTAACTTGGATATTGTTACAGAGGCAATACTACACAAAGGAACCATGTTCACTTAAAACAAAACCCATAGAAGTTGCACAGTTGAGCCCTGAGGATATTAAAACATTACTAGTGACCAGGAAGGAGAAACCAAAGAATCATTGATCTTCTCGTTTGATGGATTTAACTTTTATTATGAAAGACTTTGTTGTCTTCTAATTCCATGGTCTTTAACATATTCTTGTAATTTGTCTGTTCACTACCATTATTAATCCATAGATGATTTTGGTTAATGAAATATTGCAGTCAGTGGGGGGCTGCCATATATATCACACAAAGATCATCAATTGAAAAGTATTTTTTTTAAAATACCGTGCTCACCGACAACTTATGTTCATTCAACAAAATTGGGATGCTGTTAACAGAAGAGGATACAATTGAGGTTAGATTGGAAGAAAAAATGAAAAAAAAAAAAAGAAAAAAAAATAAACAACCCAAAACAAAAGATGTCCCTTGTAAAAGAGTTGAGGCTGTAGATTTACTACAGTCTATGGTAAATTACATTTGAATCGATACTGAAGGTTCAACCCAAGACAAGCACAGTAGAAATGGAGGGGAAGAAAGTGATTTTAAAGATATTTAGGAAATGAGGTTCATTGGACCAATTAATGTGGTATAGAGGGCAGAGGAGGAGAGGAGAGAGAGGGGTCAGGATATTTCTTAATATTTTTGGCTTAGAAGACTGGGTGAATGTTAGTGCCCTTCACAAAGGTAGGGACAATAGAAGGATACAGTTTGCTTTGGGGAACAGATGGCAAATCTACTTTAACACTTTGCATTCAAAATGTGTACGGGCATTCTTGAGGTGAGATGCCTAGGAGCCAGGTAAATATCTAGGTAGAAGGATTTGCAGCACAGGGGTGACAGTGAAAGTTACAGAAATGGATGGGATTTCCAAGGGACATCAAAGAATGGGAAAACAGGGTAGTGTCCCCATGAATACCCTCTTTAGGAAATAAAATAGGGCAAGCTGATGTAGCTGTCTCCAAGACTTTGGGATTGAAATTTAAAGATTTTTATTTATTTATTTGAGAGAGAGACAGTGGAGAGAGCATGAGCGAGGAGAAGGTCAGAGGGAGAAGCAGACTCCCCATGGAGCTGGGAGCCCGATGCGGGACTTGATCCCGGGACTCCGGGATCATGACCTGAGCTGAAGGCAGTCATCCAACCAACTGAGCCACCCAGGCGTCCCTGGGATTGAAATTTAAAACAGAGCTTGGAAATGGGGCTTGGTTGGAGAGGGATAACTCTTCTTTGAGATAGAAAGGGCTATGAAAAGGATGTTTGGTTGAGATTAGTTATGTGTGGTCTTTTGGGGAGTTGTGGAGGCAAAAAAGTGAGTAATAGAGAGTTGAGGGAGTTAATATATCTCCACGAATCTCTGTCATAGAATTATAGAATGCAAAATTATAGCATCACGATTGTAGAAGTTGTCATGGATTGAGTTATTGGTCCCAATTCTTCACTTCTTTCCTATATTACATCCATGCTCTTCGCTATGTAACACTGCAGTGCCTTTCCATTGTGGGTGGAGTGTGTATTACATTGATATTAGACTTGGCCATGTGAATTGCTTTTGACAATGTGATGTTGGTAGATGTGATGTGAGCGGGGAAAGGTCTTCTGTACTTGTATAGTTTGGCTGGATCACCACAAGGTGATTATGTCTTGATTACGCACTTCATCTTCAGCCTGGGCTCCAAAATGAGCATATGCAAAAGCACAAGTGACCTTAACCCGAAGGAGCAGATCCCAGTATACACCGCTTTAGGAAAATGAACTAAGACAGATCAAGTGTTCTAGCCAGCTCTCAGCCACTACTCAGAATGAGTCTAATTCTTCTTTCGCAAGAAAGTCCTTTATATGTTTGAAGAGTCATTCCCTTTAAGACATATCTTTTTCAGATTCAATGTAGTCAACTAGCACTTGACTTCTATTCCCACAGCCTTCCATATGTCTACTAAGTTTTCAGGGGCTGAAAAGCTACTGACTACATTTCCAGACCTCTTTGAAGCTAGGATTGGTTGCAAGGTGGATTGTTTCAGTGAGATGCACTAGTATAATATTTGGGAAGCAGAAGAGAGGTGGAAGCTATTTTCATCTGGGAAGCAAGCTCATGCAGGTTTAGAGGCAATCGCATTGAGCCGATCAGCATTCCTCTCTCTAGCCACCAGCTCCTAACACGTTAAGAAGCAGTAATGGCTGTGGCAGTAGTCTTAACTTCCTGATCTGAATGGTTATGGTGGTACCTCTTCAGGTTGGATGTGTGGTACCTTCTTGACTTGCTGCCCATGCTTCTCACCTTCTGAAATTTCTGCAATTCTGGGCTGAATTCCCTGAATTAAATCCCTTTCTGCTTGAAATTTCTAGAGTGATTTCTATTTCCCTGACCGATTCATAATCTAAACCTTTCTCTTTCCATTTCTTTTTTGGACCCAGGTGTGGTATCTGGTCATTCAACTGTTTGCAACCAATTTGCATTGGAATGCAAGTCAATTTAGTCAATAGTCACCCTTTTCAGCTCATCGGATTTATTTATTTTTGGTAGCAAGACATTTCTGATAGAAGGAAGCAGTGTGTTAATTTATATTCTGGCACGGGCCCCTGATCTTACAGTGGGTGGGTATTTTGGATATGACTGGTTTGCTCAAAAACCACAGGTCATGTACTTTGTGTTTTCTTCCTCTAGGCACTAAAACTGCTTCTTATTTTGTTTTTATTGATAATTGCAGTTTTACCCCAGGGAGCATATGTCTCCTGGGGTTGCATTATCTATTTGTAATGGAAAATTTCTTAAAAAATTAGGTGACTTTTCCTAACTCATTTTTTGTTTCTTTTTCTGAAATAATCCTTCTTAAAAGTAATTACTTCTTTCATTAACAAAGCAATGTGTGCCCATGATAAAATAAAAGTTGTAGCACTTTCATTAAGTTTAAGCAAAAATAATATAATACGAAAAATAAAAATTCCTTTATCTCTCCAACTCCTTTGCCAATGTCTCCAAAGTAACTGTTGCTAGTATTTTCATTAAAAGGTTATTTATTTCTCAGGGGAAATAGCCTTAACTGAACCTCACAACTGTAGTTGTGCCATTGCTTTCTTCACCCGGGGTGGATAATGTGAACTTTTATATTTATACCATTGCAACTCTGTCACAGTGACCTTTTCAAGAACCAAAGCAGCAGGTAGATTTGGTTTTTATGCTATTGCCGCAGGATGGGGATTTAATTTTAATGTCAGTTTTTGATCAAATTATTGGTTATCTGTATTGACAAGATAAATAATGAACCCATTAATTATAGAACCAAGAAGTAAAGCTAAATTTTTTTAGCTATTGTTCTTTCCAAAATCTTCAAATAAAAAAAACTTTTATTAAAAACAAAAGTCCAGGGGCACCTGGGTGGCTCAGTGGGTTAAAGCCTCTGCCTTCAGCTCAGGTCACGATCCCAGAGTCCTGGGATCAAGCCTGGAGTCAGAGTCGGACTCTCTGCTCAGAGGGGAGCCTGCTTCCTCCTTTCTCTGCCTGTCTCTCTGCCTACTTGTGATCTGTCAAATAAATAAAATCTTAAAAAAAAAATTAAAAAAACAAAAACAAAAACAAAAGTCCACAAGGGGGGAAAAAAAGAGAAGGAATGACTGTGTATTAGAAAACATCAAATTTAGAATGCTATTAAAGAGAATCTGCTTTTTCTGAAAGTAATTAAACAAGCCACTATCTCTGTTCATTGTGATTGGTGTCATCAATGAGCCTGTCTTTGTGTCAAGTGTTTTTTCCCCCTCTTAATAATTTCATAATCTTATTCACACAGATTCACAAGTGAGAATTAAAGTGACACTGATTTAAATGTGCAGGTCCAACACGTAGAACACATTCCAATCCAATTTACCTGTCCAGAGACCAAGGTGTAATTGGAAAAGGAAGTTATTTAAAGTTAAGAGTAAACATTTCAGTTTCCTGAGTTTCCTTTCAAATCATATTACTGTTATTTCTGTTTAGTCCTGAGTGAATATGGGGGCGCCTAAGGCTAAATGGAGACTTCTGTTCCTCACTTGATGTTTCCGGTGTGACTGTGGTTAATGATCTACAGGGAGGTAGGGCTTGGGTCTTCCTAAATGGGCTCTCCAGGACTGGGTGCCCATTTGCACAAAGTGGCAAGAGCTCAGTGACCCTCTGAAACTGGATGAGAGTGGAGAGCAAGGGTGGGAGTAAAATTGTCATGGGCCTGTCTTCACTAATGCCTGGAAGAGTAGAACTGGGGTGATACTGAGTTGGTATGCCCCAGGACAACCATATATATTGTGAAAACATTGGCTTGCAAATATCTGTGATCTGAGCTCTTCCCTGCCCTGTGATCCTCCTCACGATCCAGAAACTGAAGAGTGAATGTATAGTGCTGTACGGAGACTAGAGATCCCTGAGCTAGTGTCCTGGACAATGTTATTTCTATGGGCTGCTGTCTGTACAGTACCATTTGCTAAATGCATTGAATATCGTCCCTGGGTTTGCACCCACCAGAACTGGATCTTTTAAGACCTTGGTCTTCCACCAGAACCCTCAGAATTTATGTATTCCCAAATTGGGTTGTCCATTGGTCCTGTCATTCTATCCAATCATCCTAGTAGTTTTAGGATATTAAGTTATGACCTTTAATCGGATCAGGGAGTTTTGTAAGTCTCCTATGGTTTTATAGTTTTTATGGGGGTCTTGGGGTGGGGTGCAGAAAAAGAAAAGAAATAAATTTGGTGTGTTTTTTTTAAATGTATCATTTAAATTTTATTTATTTATTTTTATTTATTTATTTATTTATTTGACAGACAGAGGCCACAAGTAGGCAGAGAGGCAGGCAGAGACAGAGAGAGAAGGAATCAGGCTCCCCGCTGAGCAGAGAGCCCGACGTGGGGCTCAATCCCAGGACCCTGGGATCATGACCTGAGCTGAAGGCAGAGGCTTTAACCCACTGAGCCACCCAGGCACCCCATTATATGTATCATTTTTAAATAAAAGATTATTTGAGAAAGAGAGAGCAAGTGACCTTGCCTGCACATGCGAATGGGAGGAGAGGCAGAGGGAGAGAATCTCAGACTCCCTGCTGAGGGCAGAGCCCAACTCTGGGCTCAGTCTCATGACCCAGAGATCAAGACCTAAGCCAAAACCCAAGAGTCAATGCTTAACTGACTGAGCCACCCAGGCGCCCCAAGAAGTTTGAATGGTTTACTCTAAGCCACCTAAGATTTGTTTTTTCCCTTATAACTAGGGTGAGGATGAGGAGGAATAATTTGAAGAAACTTCACTCTAAAATCTTTACCCTCCTATTCTTGTCACCAGGCATCAGCAGGCAGATTTAAAGATAGCATCTTTCATCAGCAGTAAAAAAAAATCCTTTTGGTTCTCTTTGATTTGTGACTTCATACTTCAAATAAACCTCAGATATTAACTAAAACTTTCAGACTCAAGGTACCATAATAATGGTTTTTCTTTGCAGTGTTTGTGATTTCTAAGGAGTATGTAGTTTGATACCACCAGCTAAAATCCTGTGTGGAAAATGAACAAACAAATAGTAGTTGGAAACTGTTGCCATGATCTCTTTTCTAATTGAATTTATTATGGTTATTATTTTTTACCACAATAATTGGTCTGTTCTCTTACTAGTCAGTAGTAAATGTGGCCTACAAGGATGATCTTAATTGTGGTCTGGAATTATCTCCCCGCTCCTCCCCTGCCCCCCAGCAGTGATAAAACATCTTGGGCTACAGGGGGTAGTTAGGGACAAGTTGAGTCATTTGGAGCGGTAAGGAGTGGGTGAGGGCTGGTAGAGGCATTCACTCCGTTAGTCCCAGTCACTACCAATCTGACAGATCCCCAGAGTGTGGAGAACAAAAACATGGAGATGGCCAACTTCCCGAGCTCCAGTTGTCTTTGCTAGGGATTTTTTTTTTTTTTAATGGAAAAAAGGAAAACAAAACCAGACCTCTAAATATAGAGAACAAACTGGTGGTTATCAGAGGGGAGATGGGTATGGGGAATGGGTGACATAGGTGATGGGGATTAAGGGGCATGAACTTCAAACAAAACAAAACAGCAAAAAACAAGAAGGAAAGGAAAATGGGGCACAGGAAAAAAATCTGATTGTGGGAGTAGTTCCTTTGGGGAAGTACGATTCCACCCCTAATATTAACAACTTCCAGACTCCTTAAAAACTGTGAATTAAAAGTAAAATTAAAAAATTATTTTATTTTATTTTATTTATTTATTTGACAGATGAGATCACAAGTAGGCAGAGAGGCAGGCAGAGAGAGAGGAGGAAGCAGGCTCCCCACTGAGCAGAGAGCCTGATGCGGGTCTTGATCCCAGGACCCTGCGATCATGACCTGAGCTGAAGGCAGAGACTTTATCCCATGGAGCCACCCAGGTGCCCTAAAATTAAAAATTTAAAATAAAATTAGCCACCCATATTTTGAATTTCTCTGTTACTTAGAGCCAAACTAATTCTAACTAATTGAGCTTCTGGTATTACTTCCACCTTAAGGATCTAGGCCTTTACCATGTCCCTCTGTTGCTCTGTAGCATTATATCCTTATCTATCTATCTATCTATCTATCTATTTATTTATTTAATAAGTGCTCATTGAATATCTACCATCCACCAGGCACCAGATTAGGCACTATATACTCAGTGGTTAGCAAAACAAACATCGTCTTTATCATTTAGAGCTCACAGTCTGGTGAAGGAGACAGACAATAAAATGTGAGAAATAATCTTTTATTTCCTGCTTGTGCTATATTTTCCCCTCTCTTCAATTATTCTTTAATTTGTATCTTAAACTCAGAGGAAAGGGCCTTATAACTTCATCATTTCCTGAACTATAGCCATGTTGGCATATAGGACTTTCAAAATAAGAACTCTTCTGAATCCAGCTACTTTCTTTCCACGTAAGATTTTAGAAATCCTGTATCACATTCCAGTTTTTAGTAGCCAGTAGGTCTTCAATTGGAGGGTTGTGTTCCCTCCCATAGTAAGGGTGTGTGTGTGTGGGTGTGTGTGTATGTGCGTGCACACGCATGAGTTCTGGGTTCTTGCCTCCCTTTGTGATTTAACAGATGCTAGGCTTTGTTTCTGTTTTTACCCTGCCTCTGCTAAAATTCGTATTTGTTCCATAATTGCTTTTTTATTGGCCTTCAACCATTTTATGGCTTTCCTAATTAGGTATTATCTAACCCACAAGTTGCCAGAATGTTGGCCAAGACCACTCTCTCCCTTAGGGGTTCTGTTAGGACTATAGCAGAAGCTGTAGACTCTGTCTTCTTTATTGATTCCATTGGCTATGTGGGTCCTCAGAGCCACAAAAGATAGCTGTGCCCAACACTTAGATCTGTTTCCTTGTTTTCTTTCACTGATACTGTAACTGATTTGTATGGGTATCTGTCCCGTAACTCTTCATGCTTTTGGTGTACACATTCCATCACTGATCTGTGTTTTGGTTTCAGTCTTCCTTTACTTCCTCCCTCCTCCACGGTGCTGCATCTCCTCTTTGCTCTGCCATGTGTGATTGTAACGACTTTTCAGCTGGGCTCGAAAGCAGCCAAGGTGTCCAATGCATGATTTCCTTTGACCAAGTTCTTTACCAAAAGAGCAGTATTTTAATAGGCACTGCGTCTTTGTGTGGTATTTTTCATTTAGCTAAGAAGTCTGTTTGGTCTGTCACTGTATCCTTATTTTTGGACCCCTGGCTTTAGTAATTCTTTTATCACACAGCTCTTTTTCAGCGATTCAGTTATGGCTGAATGAGTAAAATCCAAAGAACATTCCTTTTTCCAAAAGCAAGTATCTAGAGGTGAGAAGCAGTATTTTGGCCCTGGAAGGAACTAAGAGAGAACAGTTGGACTTTATGTTAGAGACAGGAAATGGTTTATTGACTTCAAAAAGTTTAGTTTGTTCTGAAACAATCCAAAAGAAGCAGTTGACACTGGGTCTATTAAATTCAAGAAACAATAAATTTCAGTTATTGGCACAAACATTAAGTATCTTGATATGTAGAGCCGCAGTCTGATAATATTGCTAAATTTGGGTTCATATGACAAGATATTGAGAAATCCAGGAAATTTATGACATGTTAGGGCAACGTGCTATGTCACTTAATTGATGAAAAATCCATCCTCTTTGAATCATGTTATGAAAACTGCTAGCAAAGAAAAAAAGAGTCCAAAATTCAGGATTGATGGCTGGAATTTTTTGGAGGCAAATACTAATGAGGCTATAGCAATTCTTTCAAAATCCCAGTCTCTTCCCTTTGAGCAGTGGGAGTTGCAGTCTTGAGTTTGTGGAAGGTCTCAGAGGTGCTAATGACTTGACCATCCAAAACAGAAAATCTCGGGCTGTGTGTATTGAAGCAGTCCTCTTTGTACACACATCTCAATGTTTCCCGGTCCTTATAAGAGCACAAATGAACAAAAGTGGAACCAGTTGTTTTGAAAATAGGGTTCTGAGTTAGGTTTACCTAGCAAATGTTGGAGATGGTTTGCCAGTCTGGATGTTTGTTTTAGTGTATATACCAGATTTTCTCTCTAATGATATTGTTAGAAAATTCTCTGCCAGAATTTCATTTTGTTTCTTCCCTCAGATACTATCTCTCCCATTGCTATTTTCTCTTCATTATGGGTTTAGATGTTCTTGCTTTTTACATGCCTAATTATTTTTATTGGGTGTGAGATATTGTGAGGTTTATCTTGTTGGGTGCTGAGTTATTTTTGTATTTCTATAAATACTGTTGGGCTTTGTTAGAGTACACAGTTAAGTTACTTAAAAAATGGTTTGGTCTTTTGGATATGGTGAGATGAGACCTATTTGCTGCCACTACTGAGGCATTAACTTCCTCATGAAATCTGAAGACTTTTCGTTTCAACCTGTGAGGACAGGAACAATTCTTAGTCCTGTATGAGCAGTCTGGATTGTTCCCTCTTGTCCCTTTAGGTAATTGCTTTCTGTGGCTTCACATAGTTTCTTCACTTACATGGACTCAGCTGAAGACTGAAGGAGGACCCTTGGCAGATCTCCGACGTTCTCTTTCTGTGTGGCTCTCTCTTCTCTAGTACACTGGCTGTCATGACCTTCCCAGACAATGAGCTCCTTCTCCTTCACTGTGTTGGACGAGGTCATTATGCGGATGGACGGCCAGTTGACCCTCGAGGCAACTGGGGACTCCTCACCCTATTCTGTGCTTGGAATGCATGTTCCTGTCACACTGTTGCCACTTCATGGGCACAGCCTTGAGAGACTAATGTGTTGTTGAGACCATCTGGACTGTGTACATGACTGAATGCTGTTAAGGCCTCCACATAAACTCTTCAGGTGGGTGGGTGTGGAGACATCTGCTTATCTTGCTGCCCAAGACAAGTCTCCTGTGTATGTACCCTTGCTTGTTAAAACCTGCAGCCTATGAATCTGGGAGTGGTCTGCCTCTTTCTTCACTCTCTCTTTGCCTTCTGTATGTGGGGGCTGATTTTATAATTTATCTGAGATTGTGAACTAACAAACTCAGAGAGAATATCAGTACTTCCTGGGTACTTCCTTCCTGTCCTGCAGCCTGAAAACTCTTTCAAGGTGGAAAGATGGGGGACGAATAGGGCTAGTCGAGCTAACCTTATTTGTTGCCCCATCTTATGGATCACTGTCCTATGCTGCCTGATATTCAGTGTCTGAAAAGCATATTTTGGGGGGACTTTTTTTTTTTTTTAGTTGTTTCAAGTGGAAGGGGAAATCCAGTCCCTGGGACTCCATCTTGCCAGAAGCTTTGTGTATCATGATCACACCAGGTAAGTTCCCTGAGGAGTATCCACACAAAAGGGGTCTTGCCTCAGCATCCTGGTGTCTGAGAAAGAGAATCAAAGGGATATAAGCTCATCCCAGCTCTTCTTCATTCAGTTACACTGCTACACTAGTTCCATCTCTTCAGTCAGTCATGGTTCCAGATGGCATCGCTGAGAGGGTTTGTTCTTTGGTCATTCACCCGTCCAGCCACCCACTAACTATTGGATTAATATCTTTTATATGGTAAAACTCAATTGTTGGAGAACAGAGAGAAGAAGACCGACTCCTTCTGGGATCCTACACTGTAGTTGGGGAAAATAGCTGATAATGATCCATATGGTTAATTGTGAGAGATGCTAAGAAGTAAGAGCAAAGGAGACCATGAGGGAACCTAAGTAGGGCACTAACGTGATCTGGAGAATTAGGAAGGTTTCCCTGTGGAGGTGGCAGAGAAGCTGGGACTTGCAAAGAGGTGATTATAAGGTAAGGCTCTTTTTCTCAAAAGGACCTGAACTAGTCCAAAGATATTTTATTGAGCATTTAACATGAACTTTAGTGTCTGATTATGAAAATGCTCTTATTATCCAGCGGTGCAGAGAAAGACAGTAAAATGGAAAATGCATATTAAAAGTTTACTAAATCATTAGCCTTGGATTAGAAATTCGAGGTTAAAGCGTTAGTTGTGATTTAGCTTGGGTTGTGGAACTCCAGATGATTTTTCTTATTTTAACATTTCTGTTTTCTCCTAAGTCTTTGATGTTTGCTGCGTTGCTTATATAATTAGAAAAAAAGGGAAGCAACAGAGGAAAAGAAAAAGGAATTTTATGAAGTACAATAGAGGTGCTGCTTTTTTTTTTTTTTTAAGATTTTTTATTTATTTACTTGACAGACAGAGATCACAAGTAGACAGAGAGGCAGGCAGAGAGAGAAGGGGAAGCAGGCTCCCTGCAGAGCAGAGAGCCCGATGCGGGGTCGATCCCAGGACCCTGGGACCATGACCTGAGCCGAAGGCAGAGGCTTTAACCCACTGAGCCACCCAGGTACTCTGAGGTGCTGCTCTTTAACGGTGTATCATGGCCTGATCCTTTAAGTAGCACACTGTGTAGTCACATGTCTGTGGCAAAACATCAATGTTGTTTCTTTCTTTTTTTTTTTTTTTAATCAATGTTGTTTCTAAAGATGCATTGTCAAGCTGACCAAATTAAGCCATTTTACTGAGCATTTAGAAAACAAGTTCAAAAGAGGATTTTGTCTTCGATTTCTGTAAACTGTGAAGCTTGCCTTTGAGACTGGTCTTGAAGGGCACAGGCAGATGTGCTCAGCGAGCTGGTGGTGAGCCTGTGTCTTTTCCCATCCAGGCTGTTTTCTGGCATGTGTGAATCATGGCAGGTCTGTTCCTAGAATCGTGTGGCAAGATCAAAGAGAAGGAGAGCGGGTAAAGCTCTACGTCTGCTCCTATTTTTAGGCAAAATTCTTTTTGCAGTCAGAAGCGTGACTTTTCTATGTTTGGAGCTTTTAATCGACATGTACTTTTTTTTAGAACTTGGCATGCAGACCACTTGTGGGTTCACCTGGCAGGATATGGGACCAATTTGGAGTTCTGGACTATTTACTTACCGTGTTTGTGAAGAAAGTGTTGGGTTTCTTGGATCATTTTAATTTAATTTTTAACCTTATACCAACATGACTGAAATTCATGGAATATAGCATTTGTAATCCCTGTAGGAGGATTGGCTGGAATTACTCAGCTCAGGAACAGTTTTCCAAATTCATGCATATGAGTGCATGATAAGAATTATTGGTAGCAAGGTTGGATATTTTGAGATTTTGGTGGCTGTCATGATATCAAGGACCACATCTTAAAGCTCAGAAGGCCACGGGCACGGGGGGAGGATCACTCAGCCCTGTCTACAGTTCTTCCCATCAGTTTTCATAGATTTATGAAAGCCCTTATTTGGTATCAAGTGTCTATTTTTGGTAAAGATCATTGTCCATATTTAAGAAATAGAACCCATAGGATTTAAAGGATCAGAGGAAAATTCACAGCATATAAACTCCAACCTTTTAAAGTGTATGATTCAGTGGCATTTAGTACATTCGACGTCCTGTGCAACCATCACCTCTACCCAGATTTAAAACATTGTCATCATCCTGAAAAGAAACTGTTTAGCCACTAAAGCAGTCACTCCTCATTCTGTCTTTCTCACTAATCTGCTTTCTGTCTCTGTGGATTTCGCTGTTCTGGGTATTTTGTATAAATGGAATCATACAATACCTGGCCTGTGCGTATGCTGAGTTTGGTGTAGTATAATGCTTGTGAGGTTCCCCCGTGTGGTAGCATGTATCAGTCCTTTATTCCTTTTTATGACCGGATACAATTCTACTGTATGGCTAGAACCACCTCTTGTATGTCCCCTCGTCAGTGGGCTTGTTTCCGCCTTCGTTAGTTGTGAGCAATGCTACTGTCAACATTCACGTCCAAGTTTTGCTTGAACGTTGGTTCCAGTTCTCTGGGGTATAGAAGTAGGAACGCACTTGCTGAGTCATCTGGTCATGAATTCTGTGTCTAACTCTTTGAGGAAGGCCCAAGCCTTTTCCACAGCAGGTGCTCCCTGTATGTTTTCACTGTCGTTTTAAAGTGTACAATTTCTTTAAATGTTTTTTGCTCAGCCAGATGTTTGACGTCTTCTCCACTGGTAGTAGCATGGTGTGATTGAAGTGTTAGTCCCAAGTAATAGTCATAGAACACATGGATACAGAATCAGAGGGAAAGAAAGGCACAGCCTTAAGGAAACTCTTCTCGAACTATGCGAACTTGATGGCATAGCACCTAGAATTGGTACGTGTCTCAGAGAACATCTACTCTGCACATGTGACAACAAGGCCACTCGAGGTGGAGTGATTTGGGGGGGATTGAAGAAGAGGTCACTCTGCCAGTGATTGTCCAAGTTGAGACTCCGATGGTGATTTTGCCACTCTGAGCCCTCCCCCCACCCCGCCCCACCCTTAAGTCATTCATTTCGTGGTGGGCCCGATTCTCAGATTAGGGTTTTGTTCTCTTGCTCAGAAATCCTAGGAAAGTGATGGGTATATCATATAATCACGGACAGCTTTATTTATCCATTTGTTTCTTCATCCATTTGTGGTACAAATACTTAAGGAATGCTAATATATACCAGGGAGTGTGCAGAGAGTTAAGGATCTGGTAACAAACAAGCAGTCATGGGCCCATCTTCAGAGCTAACAGTCTTGTAGTAAAGATGACCACTTGACAAACAGTTATACAAAGATTTTGTTATAATTGGGCTAAGTGCTGTCAAGGAGAGGGGCACTGTGCTCTGAGACTTTATAGCAAGGAGACTTGCACTATTTCAGTGGTTGAGTGTGTCAGGAAAAGCACTTAGGTTTATAAAGTCTAATGTGGTTTGATTTCAAGGTCACTTGGAAGACTCTCTTCAGCCTCAAAATTCTTCTTCCATCTGTTCATTTATGTCAGAATTTCAAGATTTGATGTGCCAGTTCTATTTTTCTTACATTCATTTAAATAAAAACATCTATTAAAATTTAAAATTTAAAAATTAAAAATTTGTGGGCTCCCTAAAATGACCTCCTCTGCCACCACAGGCCCAGCAACCCCACTCAGAACACTGCTGCTCTCGGGGTTGGTGGCTCTCCCTGTCATTTTGAATCCATGAAACGGGAATGTTCCCACTCAGAGCAGAGGTGTGTTGTCCGTGTAGCAGCAGCGAAGGGAAAGGGAACGATACAAGCTAGAGGAAAGAAATGGGAATGAGGTCAGAGTTTGAGTAAATAGAGGTGATGCAAACTGGAGGGGGAAGACACAAAGAATAAGGATGGGCTCAGATGGAGAGAAATATGCTGGTCCTTAGGAAAACTGGACTCTGATGATGTACAGCTCTATGCTTCTAGCAGAGAAGGAAGTAAATACCCTCTTCTTTCATTTTCATCCATTGATTGCTTTTGTCAATGATCTGGACACAAATGACATACCGTGGAATGAGAAGGGGAGACTTAAATGAAGTTCAGCTCTTCCCTGATGGGTCAAATATGGGCCCAGTTGTGATTTTGAAGTTTAAACTGTTTTTCTCTTCATTAAGAGGAAGAGATTTGAATTCCTCCCTGGGGCATATCATACCTTTGTTATATTTTACATATTTGTAAGGATTCTTGTTGAAAATCATGAGGCAGATTTTTTTTTTTTCCCTGAAAAGCTTAGTGTTTTGTCTAGGAATATAAATGACTATTTGTGGCTGAGCCAGAAATCTATATTGGAGAATTTACTGGCTTTTATTTTCTTGGTGGAGGTGGAGAAGAGGGATAGGAGAATGATTTTTTTTTTTCTATATATAAATTTTAGATTCAGGGTTCTTTGAGTCTCTGAAAGAGGCACAGAATTCTTGTGGAAAATTTCATTTTCCTGTTAGTAGTCATTGACCAAAAAAATGTGATACTACTGAGACTCAAAGCTTTATCTTCTACCTATCAATGGAAGAAAGACCAAAAGGAAACTGGACTTAACATGACACAATTCAAATTTAACGTCTGTATCAATTTGCTAGGGCTGTTGTAACAAAGTACTACAGGCTGGTGGCTTAAATTACAGAAATCTATTTTCTCACAATTCTAGAGGGCACAAGTCTGAGATCAAGGTTGGCAGGGTTGTTTCCTTCTGAGGGCCTTGAGAAAAAAATCTGTTCCGGTTGGTCTCCTTGGCATATAGATGGCTATCTCCTTTCTCTGTCTTCACATCCTCTTCCCTTTGTACATGACTGTATCCAAACTTCCTCTTCTTATAAGGACACTAGTTGTATTGAGTTAGGATGTACCTTATGACCTCACTTAACTTAATTGTCTCTGTACATACTAAATCTTTAAATACAGTCATACTCTGAAGAATTAGGGTGCTTAGGACTTTGACATATGAATTTGGGGCTGGCAATACAATTCAGCCCATAACAATATCTTACACAGTATTTCAGATGTGATAACCTGGAATTTGCTGAGATTTCAGGGCATGTTATTTTGCTTATTCTCTTGGGGCTATAGGTTAAGACTATGGTCATGGTTTCTCATGTGTCATGTCCCACTTTTCTGGAAAAAACTGATCCACAGACAAAAAAGAACATTGAGAAGTCATGCCAAGGATGGAGAAATGGAGAATCTTCAGGGCAGATGGGCCTGGACTTTGGAATGTAGAGAATATGGAGCATGTAGTGGTGGGGATGAGGTGGAGTTGGTCCTTTGGAGGCAGGCTGGAAGCTAGGCAGGGTGAGAGTCTAGGAGATATCACTGAGGGCCTCAGGGCCAAGAGCTCTCAGAATATCCCATATGAATAATGACTAGTTGTAATATTATTTCCTTATTTTATGCCTAAACTTCCAATATTTCATAAAAAAAAATTCAAGCTGGGTCTCAGTGATGCTATAGAGAATCAAGAGAAGATTCTCTAACAGATTTGGGATTGAGTAACATAGGGAGACCAACACAACTTCCCAAACCTCCTGTGTGGTCCCAGAGTTGCAGCAGATCCTGTCCAGGGGCCATAGCACTGGGGGCTGATGAAGAGCTAGAACAGGAAGAACATAGGCTCAGAAGCAGAGTTGGGTGATTTTGAGCTGCCATAAAGCAGGTAGAGGCGCTAAGCGTTGTAATTTGGGTGTTAACATAAATGTGACCCCACTTTATTATCAATCACAGTGAGGATTTGGGATAATGTTCTCAGAAAGAATAATTTTGAGATCAGATGTGTCAGTTAAACATGCTTTATTGGCTCTTCTTCTATGTGAAGACAGCAAATGTTTGGGGAAAAATAAAAGCTTTGTAAAGGGACTTCTGCAAGTGCTAAAAACAGTTGAGTGAAATGTCTTATAGTTTTAAATCTTTAAATAGCAACTCAAGGGTACTTATTAAGGTCAAACATCCCAGGGATGCTTCTTGCTTCTTTCTGGTCCAGGATCCCATCCAAGAGCATGTTTGCATTGAGTTGTTTTGTCTCATCAGTCTCCTTCAGTTTGGAACATTTCCTCAGTCTTCTCTTGTCTCCGTGTCCTCAGTAGTCTTAGAGGATAGAGGATAGAGGTCTTCCAGACTCAAGTGGAGGATGGAATTTAGAAACCACCGTCTGGATGGTCGGTGTGATCCTTGGCACCAGCGTGTTCCTGCCTCTAGACCCTTTCAGAGGACAAAGTTAAGAAATGTATAAATGCGTGTATTTACGTGTACATGTGCACGTGGACTCACATATCTCTATCAGATGCTGTTTCCATATTTATCTGAATCTGAATATGGAAAAGTCTGTAAGTTCATAGGGAGGCTTAAAATCCTTGTCTAATAATTCTTCAAGGTTCTTTCTAGCCTTTCCTTTTCAAAGCTTGTAAAATATCTTCCCAGAGAGTAAGAAACCTGGTTTTCATGATCCTCAATGTATTTCCTTATTTGCTCTATCAGTTAACTTATTTGCTCGGTTTTCTTTTTTCTTTTCTTTCTTTCTTTCTTTCTTTTTTTCTTTCTTTCTTTTTTAAAGATTTTATATATTTATTTGAGAGAGAGAGACAGAGATAGCAAGGGAGAGCACAAGTGGGGAGGAGAGGGAGAAGCAGGCTCCCTGATGAGCACAGACTGCAAGATCGTGACCTGAGCCAAAGGCAGATGCTTGACCGACTGAGCCACCAGGTGCCCCAGATTCATCTTTTCCCTCTGTCCCTTCCATGCTGCACCCACTAATCCCCTTGCTTCTTCACATTCTAGCACCTCTGCCTGGGTGTGGGAAGTGAGGGGAACATGAGGATGGAAGGGAAATGGGAAAAGGAAATAAAGACGGGAAGGGCAGGGAAATTTCTTTGTTCCTAAAGTGTATTTCTAAACTTCTGTGTTACTTGTAGCCTACAGCATGCTAAATGCTGCAACTGATAAGATATGATTGTGTTTATTTGTTTACAAATATGTCCGCCCCACTTGGAGATGAGCTAGGGAACATAATCATCTCTATATCTCTGTATCTCCAGCGGTTTCCACAGTGCTTGTCACATGGTAGGTGCTTGGTAATTGCATTTGGTGCCAGTGACACAAAAACAATTAAGACATAATTGTTGTCCTCAAGGAGTGAGTAGAAATAATTAATGCAATCAGATAGTCTCTGTAACAGATGCATCTAGAAAGTTCTATGGGCATATAGGAAGAATGATTAAGTCTAAATGGGACTTTGCTAATATAAATAGAAATCAGAGGTGTCTTCAGATAAATATATATCTTTTAAACAAATTTTTTGCTGTTTGCCTAAAATTAGAATTTGAATTTGTGTAGAATAAGAATTAGAAGCTGGTTGCTTATACTGAGTGAGAGGGTTAGAATTAGTATTAGAAGCTGGAAGAGTGGTTAAATCAAGTCCCTGAAAATTGCACGACTGGTCACATGGCACTTTGGCAATGGCAAGACCTATTTTAGTAGCACGTATTTAAAAACCTCAAAAGAATTAAGTATTTTCTTGCAGGAAGAAGTCGGACTGATCTTGTTTCAACAACACCAGTAATAGTGGTCCTAACTTCTGTCTCCTCTCTTTGACATTATAAAGTCTCTGACTCTGAGAACCAAGAGGGTGGGGAGTGTGTCTGCCCTGGTTATCAAAGTATCCCCTGCTAAATAAAACTCCTTACCATTTCACTTTTGTCCAGTTCTCTGAATGCACAGAGAATGGCAGACATGACCCCCAAGATCAAAAGATGCCCATTTTCTTTCAATAGAACTACGATCCCTTTGCATCTAAATTAAGCCACTTCTTACTGCTTGTTCCCACTCCAGTTTCTTGAACTGTCTTTCCCTGGATTTTTAAGACTCCCTATGGGTTCCTATGGGTTCCTTTCTCTTCTTACTACTTACCTGATCCCTCTCTTTGTGGATTGACTGGGTTTTCTTGATTCACCTTTCCAAAAAATGACGATGACACTTCTCCTTAGGAGGCATCCTCAGGGAATTCCAGCATCAGGCAACAGACAAAAAGCAAAGTTAGAGGAACAAGCCTAAGCACAGAATGTGAAAGTAGCAGATCCAGGACTAGATCTCTCACACTCCAAGGAATTGCCAGGAGATTACACTAAAAAGGAAGCCTGAAAGGGCAATTTTTACATTCCTGTGGAAATTTTTAAGACTTTTTGGGACCCAAGTCGGTCCAGTTAACTCACATTTATGTGCCTCTAGGAGCAGTCTCATGCCCCAGGGTTAAAACTGTAGTCTGCAAGTAAATCAGTTCACTTGAGTCACTCCTGTCTCTATAACCTCAGCAGTAAGGTAGGTGGCAGCGATCAGGGCTAACAGCGAACACGGAAAGGATCGCTCCAAATAAAATATTAACTAATGCAGATCTGCTGTGTAAGTGGCTTGATGCATGGTAAATTGCATTTGCAGTTGGCCAAATGGAAAGTGATGTATGTCAGGCACAAGAATAATAAATACAAGGAACGATCAATGGAACTGAACTAAAGTGGGATGGTTTTGAGAGACGACTTAGAGTTATATCTTCCAAACATGGCTAAAAAAAAAGGACTCAATTAAAAAGTAAATTGGAAAACTATAAAGTAGCTGACACAAATACAAGGTTAAGTTTATGGAAGTTATAAATGCTAAACAGTTTCCCTCTACGATTCCAATTTCTGCCCACTCTCTGATTCTTCTTGTGCCTTCCATTTCTTTTTATGAGTATTATTACTCAACGGGAGAACAATCAGTTATATCAGAGCCATTCATTGTAAAGTTTGTGTCAATAATTTTTATTGAGATAGGACAAAAACAGAGGAGTTTGTGTCCATAAGCATGCATAAATAGGAAAGAAAAGTAAATTATTATGCTATCAGGATACCAGGAGGCGTCTTTGAACTGAAGGAGAAAAAAGAGAAAACTCTCCTTGTGGAGAGAATAGAATGTGCTTCATTTCAATATCTATTACAATTATGAAAGAGCCAGAGTGTTCTATGGCTTTGAACAGCCTTTGTGAACAGAGCTTTGTGATCAGGACCATGGTTCTGATTTCCAGGCCCTGAGGCTGGTAGTTCAATAACCAGCGGAAACAGTCAGGGCTTTGGGGATGGAGAGTGAAGTGAGGGGTAAGAACCAGGCTGCTCTAGACAAGGTGATCACAAGAAACCTTTCTGGGGATTTTTATCTTAAATATAGGTGGTTTTTTTTTTTTTTTTTTTTTTTTTGTTTTTTTTTTTTGTATGTGTGTCTTTATGGAATCCAAACCCCCTGGGGCATGGTGGGGAGGCAGACAGTAAATTATCTTTCCAGTTTCAGGGTTTGAAAATTACAGACATGTAAATAATACCCGGTATGGTGCTATGGAATGTTCTGATTGGAGGGACATAGAAACCGGGGGAAGAACGAGGTGGGAGATGAAAATCTCTCTCTGTTGGCATGCTTACATGGATACTGCCATTAGAATGTAAAATATTCTAGATGGGAGAGAGTCTTCATTATTTTTAGATCTCCAGATATCCAGTGTCTGGTACACATTGGCATTTGGTGAGTGGGTCCTTTTTTTAAAAAAAAAGATTTGTTTATTATTTCCTTGGCGGGGAGGGGCAGAGGAAGAGGCTGAGAGAAAATCCCAAACAGGCTCCACGCCCAGCACAGACCCCAACATGGGGCTCCATCTCATGACCCTGAGATCCTGACCTGAGCCGAAATTCAGAGTCGGATGCTTAACCAACTGAACCACCCAGGCACCCTAGTTGGGTCCATTCCTCTGCTGGTTTGGTCACCTCCAAGATCACAACCAGCTATATTAACGGCAATCACGTGTTTGTTAAGCTGGGTTAGAATCTATTGTAAATATCTAGCGAAAGGGTTGGGATGAATAGCCAGGTAAGAGTGGTTTTGAATAACGAGTAGTAATGGTTACCAGCAGGATCATCATTGTCCACAGGCCCCAAGCAAAGCACAAGGGAAAAGCAAGGTAGGCAGTTAGGACTCTGTTCATGTTGCCGCTGAGGCCTCAGGAGGTTGCCCTGTCATCTCCCGCCCTGCCATTTCCCTGTCTAGCTGTCCACGAGGAGGCTCAGGCTTAGGGTGCACGGCGGGAGCCCCTCCCTGCTCTCTCTCCCAGAAGTTCAATTAAAAGAGCCCTTTCGTGAACTGTCAAGGTGGCAAGTTATTCTCTATTATAAGACTTGGTCTTGTTTGTGTCATATGCAAATTAGTTAGCCCATTGTGTGGATCTCAGTAGAGATAACCATTTACATAAAAATAAATGCCAACCCCACTAGGCTGAGTTGGAGCAAAGCATGTTTACAAGGTAATTTCTTTATCTGCGCGGTGCACTCTGTGTTTATTGCCAATGAATTTTTTTTTTCTGTCATGGTCTTTGTTCCTCTGCTTTCCATCCTCTTGCTCTTGCTAACAGCTTTGACTTGGCTTTTGAATTCTAATATTAAAGACCAAACTGATGCTAACTTATTTTTTGTGGTCAGTTCAACAAATGTTAGCACATAAAGACAATAGTAGCCATAGATTTAAAGTTCACTGGTTAGAAATCACTGATCTAGGGGCATCTAAGTGGCTCAGTTTGTTAAGCACATACCTTCAGCTCAGGTCATGATCCCAAGGTCCTGGGATCGAATACTGCATCAGACTCCTTACTCGGCGGGGAGCCTGCTTCTCCCTCTGCCTGCCGCTCCCCCTGCTGGGGCTTGCTCGCTCTCTCTCTCTGTCAAATAAATAAATAAATAAAATCTTAAAAAGAGAGAGAGAGCGAGAGAGAGAGAGAAATCACTGGTCTAAAGCTAAGCCACACAACCTGGCCTGCCCCAGGGTATACAGAGAACTATTTAGCCCCAAGACAAGTGAGTTTTGTTGGGTCTGCATAGTAGTGTATGTAGTATGTGTGTGTGTGTGTGTGTGTGTCTATGTATTCAGTGAATTAGCTGCTAACTTTTAAAAAAGTGAGTAATTTCACATAAAACCAATCCCTACATCCACTTCTTTAGAAACTGAGAAAACATACGGTATCGAACTGTAGCACTCTCATTTATAAACTCTGGAGGTGTGTTTTCCCTGTTTCCTGTTTGCCTGCTTCATTCATTCACACTGCCTCCCTGGTTCTGGAAGGCTTTTCAATTTGCCACCTTCAGCTGGAGAACAGCAGCCCTGCTCTCTTGCCTGGCTTTGAAGATCGCTTGCTAGGTGGTCTCGCCTCTGACCCCTGGCCCTTTGGTAATGATCATAACTGATAGCAATGGTCCCTTGAAGGCAGGACAGGTTCAGATTCAACAGCAATTATCAAACATGTGCTATGGGTCGGTTACTGAGTTCTCATAGACACTGGCTTTTCCCAGCTCAAGCTTATTGTATAATCACCTAAGGGGAAACGAGTTCTTACTTGGTATTCTTTTTTTTTTTTAATAGGAGAGAATCAAATTTCATGGGTGTCCATATGGGAAATCCACACAGATGTGAAATTCCAAAGACAATGAGGCAACATGAAGTTTATATGAGCTCAAGAGAGAGGTAGGGACCCGAGGACACAAAGGGAAGAAAGCTCGTTAGCACTTACTTGGTATTCTTAAGATTTGAGGTTAATATAGACCTTCCATGGCCATTGCCAGCTAGATAGGTGTTAACCTATCCCCCCACCCCCCACCAACCCCCTAATCCCCAACAATTTATGTGTATGAAAAGCTGTGGCCATTGCTGGTAAAGTTTGGGTTAAATAAGTCACCCTTGAACTCCCTGAGTTTAACTGCTGGCAGTACTCTAAGCTAAGGCCAGAGGAAGGACCTTCCCATGAGCACATCATAGATCTCCTACATCAGGACATTTCTGTTAGCAGGAGTGGGCTCCTGGGAGCTATGAACAGTGTTGATAAGGAAAGAGCAGATTCAGTATTGGGCAGTTTGTAGGGAATGATTGCCTTTTGGGGGGACTGGGGATATTGCCCAGCACAGGAAAATGATCATGCCATGATAGTTTTCTGGACAGGGAGCACTCAGCAACGTGAGGTGACATCCCATGCTATACTGTGTATCTGTCTTCCATGCTTCCCCATGCTTGCCCTTCTTTTCCTGAAGGGATTAAAAAATCTTCCTTTCTACAATTAAAGACAAAACAAGACAAAAAATTCTAACAGCTGAAATCCTAGGCAAATGGCCTCTATATATTAAGATAAAACATTTTCCTAAGAGGATAATATAAAAGAGGGGAGGGTGTTGCAGAGGAATGGTGAGAAGATGAGGAAGAGGAAGTACAGCTCGAGAACTCAGCATGAGTGCACTGGGGGCAGAGAGATCTTTGAAAAATATGAAGTTAATCATATCACTTCCTGGCTTGAAGCCCCCATACCAACCCTGTCCAATAGAAATGTAATACGATTGAGTGCCTGTGTGGCTCAGTTGGTTAAGCAACCGCCTTCAGCCCAGGTTGTGATCCAGGAGTTCCGGGATTGAGTCCTGCATTGGGTTCCTGGCTCCATGGGAGAGTCTGTTCTCCCTCTGACCTTCTCCCCTCTCATACTCTCTTTCACTGTCTCTCCCTCAAATAAATAAATAAAATCTTAAAAAAAAAAAAAGAAATACAATGCAATCCATAAATGTGAGCCATATGTACAATGTAAAATTTTCAAGTAGTGACATTCAAAAGTAAAAAAAGAGGTGAAATTAATTTTAACAATATATTATATTTAATGCAACATAGCCAAAATATTGTGGTTTTAACAATCAGTATAAAAATTATTAATGAATTTCTAATATACTTTTAAATATGAAAAATTAAAAAATTTGGTGGGTGTTTTATATTTGCAGCATTTCTCAATTCAGACTAATTACATTTGAAGTACAGGATGGACACATGGGGTTAGTGACCACCATGATAGACAGCACAGCTGTAGATGGTTTCCCACTGCCATTAGGACAAAATCCAAAATTTCTTCTATGGTTCAGCACCTGTATGGTTCAGTAAGCTCTGTCAATGACTACCTCTTTTGTCATATCTCAAGGTAAAGTATATCTCAAGGTATTTGCCCAAGGTAAAATAAATCTCAGTTTGTTGAATTGTTTCCTCTCAAACATCAGGGCCCTTGAACATATGAATTCTTTAGCTGGAAAACTCTTATGTCTCATTTTTGCATGAGCAACTCTTATTTATACTTATGTATTTATATACTTATTGATTTGAGTCCATTTTGAGCTTTCTGTTTATCTTAATCTGTTTTATTTTGTTAGTAACCCTATATTGTATGACTTATTGTAGCTCCTCAGTGTGTTTTAATATCTATATTCTAAAAAAATTGAATTTTAAAAATTATTTTTCTTTTTCAGAGACTTTAAAAAATGTTTTTCACTTGTTTATCTTCCAGTTAGGTCAATTGTTTTTTCCTCTTCCAAATAATACCCACATTAACTTGATGAAAATTTACATTTTTGCAATTACTGAGAATTTCCACCAAGAATTATGTTATGATTTCTTCTTTTTAAAAATATTTTATTTATTTATTTAGAGAGAGAAAGCAAGAGAGCACACACAAGCAGTGGGGAGGGGTAAAGGGAGAGGGAGATAGAGAATCTTAAGCAGGCTCCATGCTGGACATGGGGCTCAATCTCATGACACTGAGATCATGACCTGAGGTGAAATCTAAGAGTTAGGTGCCCAAACGACTGAGTCACCCAGGTGCCGCTATGACTTTCCAGTATCCTTCCCTTTCTCCTGGAGGCGCTTTCCCCTCTTACCTTCTGAAACACTACATTACACAGGATAAGTTTCCCAGGAAAATGCCTTGAGACTTAGAGCTAATTTCTATCAACATGGAGGAAATTGATGAGGGAGACCTTTTGGGATCAACACCTGTGGGGAAAGGAAGGTAGTTGGATGGAGCAGAAAGAGAAGCTAGGTTCTACAAAGATTTTGGCGAACCTCATGGCCAACCTTTAGAATTGTCCTGAGTTGTGGTGAAGGGAAGGGCCTTTAGACACTCTGGACATTCATTAGATATGGATGTCATGGGATATGTCTGCCTCCCTGAGGAGGGAGTGTGACCCTGGGTAAGGAGCTCTCTCCAGCTGAGGCCAGTTTTCTGAGTAGAGGGATAGATCTTTTAGTCATGAAGGGGGTTCTAGGTGGCATATTACAATACTTAACTCCACTCTGCTCTTCTGGTTTACCTTCTAGCTGCTCAATCTTTGCAAACTTTTCACAAGGTTTTCTTCCTCTGTCCCAACTCTAAATATTCAAGTTCTTCTACTCGGTCCTAGATTTTCTTACATTCCTTCTCAGTGTTTTCTCTTCTGTCATTATTCCCTGAGTTGTGATATGTATTTTCCTGGAATCAAAGTTAATTTTTAATGCTTGTCAAACTAGAATGTAACTATCATATTAAATAGGAGATATTGCAGATATTATTACTTTGAAAGAGATTACAGTGGGTATTTCAGTGAACGTTTTAGTTGATTTTTAGAAAAATTGTTAAGTAAATAGTAGCACACAGATGTGTTACTACACAAATATGGCAATGTCGTGACTTGGTTTGGAGCCCCTGTCTAAACCGTTCATTCTTTTCCTGGAGTAAACCATTGATATGCTGACAGCGCCATTTATATTTTTATCTTAAACCTCTCCTTGGAATTCAGACTCTTACAGCTGACTTCCTACTTGACAGCTCCTCTAGGATATCTCACGACTTCTTTAAAATTTATTATGTTCAAAACTGAACTCTTGAGCTCCATTCCCCTAAACACTTTCTTAGCCATTTCACCACCACCTGTGTTGTTCAAGCCAGAAACCTGGAAGCCTTCCTTGATTTCCTTTCCTCTTTCACCTTGTACATATAACCCCAAATAATTCTTTTTGATTGTATATCCAGTGTATGACTTGAATCTCTCCTCTTCCACCTCCATTGCTAGTGCTTTTGTTCCGGCCATGATCATTTCTCTCCTACGTGCTATTGATACTCTCCTTAGTGGTCTCCAATCCATCATGCTTGTGGCATCAAAATATATTTTTCAGTGAATAAATGAGTAGATGGAATAAATATATTTATTGAGCTATTCTTTAACACCCCACAGAAAAATTATTCTTCTCCTTAGTGGAGGGCTTGCAGTTTACTTGAGAGGAGGGACAAAAGCTTTGTCCCCTGTGTGGCCTTAGAGGCAGTCTCATGACTCTTTCTGTTGGCTTTGCTATGAGCCATCATAAATAAGTGAAGTGATGGTGCCAGGGACTCTTTCCTGGAGCACTGCCCAGCCTAACATGGCACCCATTGGGAGATCAGATGGATTCCACTTACTCTGCTTACATGCCTTTATACTTAGCACAGCAAATTGTTAGGTAGATTACAAGAAATTGATATTTGTCATTTCATTATTAATAGGATAATTTTCCATTGTATATTCTAATTGCTTGCTACTGATATATAGGCAAGTTATTGATTTTCTACATTTTTTTATACTTGGCTATCTTCCTAAACTCTTATTAGTTTAAATAGCCTTTCAGTTGATTTGCTTGGGATTCTGGGTAAAAATATAAATCATATCATCTGCAAATAATGGCTTGTTACCTCTTTCCCATCATTATGCATCTTATTTTTTAATTGTCATATTTCAATCTCTAGGATTTACAGAATAATGTCAGACAATGGTCCTAACAATAAGCATTGTTTTTTTATTTTTGATTTGAATGGGAAGGCCTCTAGTGTTTTAAGTGGGATGTTGGCTGATGGTATATAGTCTTTCTACATCAAGCGTGGCTTCCAATTTTCCTACTTTACTAAAAATAGTTTTTTTTCAATAGGTTATTTTCAAGTGCTAGAAAAGATGCCTAATTTCAGGCTCAATCTGCTTCCTTTGAACTTCTTCCTTTTGGTCTTATTTTATAGGTAAGTGTGTTTCTTGCCCATGTTTCCGATATTTGAAACTTGCAATCCTTCTAAGCTTCCCTCTTCTCAAGATTCCTCCAACTGTCCCATATGGGGCGCCTGGGTGGCTCAGTGGGTTAAAGCCTCTGCCTTCAGCTCGGGTCATGATCCCAGGGTCCTGCCATCAAGCCCCACATCAGGCTCTCTGATCAGCGGGGAGCCTGCTTCCCTGCCCCCCTGCCCCGGCCCCCACCTGCCTCTCATCTCTGTCTGTCAGATAAATAAAATAAAATCTTAAACAAACAAACAAAAAAACTGTCCCATATGCACTTGATTTTAGACTTTTCACCACATGAGTTACTCTCTGTTGTTACTCTCATGTTGCCAATGCTTCTTTTAACTTGTGACTGGTCAACTCTGGAAGTTCATTATTTTCCTTCCTGGAAAGAACGTACGAATCTGTCTCTGGAGCCCTAAACTCTTAGTTCATAGAAATACAATGAGGAGTCCTTTAGGAGTATAAGATTAAACTTGAGGACAGTATTGACCTTTATTCTGAGGGTGTGACACTCTGACACAGAGTGGGGGTACCCATGCTTTCCAGGTACCATGAAATCCCGGAAGGGTTCTGTTTCTCTAAAGAAATTCTGTAATTTCAGAGTCATGAAAATAAATATGTTTCCTGACAGAGCATAAGCGCTTGGATATGAAGTTTGTTTTAAAGACATTGCTATAGGGGATTTCGAATGTTCATAGACTCAAAATCATGAAACAAAATGTCAGCTCCAAAATCCGACATGGGGAAAATATGAACAGCCCATAGGCATCAGTGGCAAAGCTCCTAAGCAAGCCTGGGAGAGGGTTCTTACCTGTAAACCTTGTGAATTACTCTGTGTTTTTGACAATCATAATGTAATAATTTCTGTTGTGGGTTTATTGTCATGCCAACAAATTTCTCTCTGGATGGAATAAATAGGCTACTTTCAGAACCTCAAAGGTTTATTTCATGACAACCGAGCAGGAGGGAAGGAGGGTAAACTTCTTACCTATGTCTTTACATCTCTCTCCTCATCTCTAGAGATATGTCTGCAACTGCCTACTGGATATTTCTTGCCGAACGTCCTTAGGCTCAATTTTTATTTTTCCCTCTGTTAAACTTGCTTCCCCTATTCCATTCCCTGTTTGAATTGTGGCAGAGATTGCTTCTTATTCTCCAAGATCTATGGATCCTTCTAACATAGTAACAGAATCTCTATTAACAGGGCAAAAGGCCACCCAAAATAATATCCACATACCTTTCAACCTCCTTTGCTCATTCTTTCTAAGATGAGATAAATGAAAGGGTCATGTGACAGTTTCTGGGAACTAACTTCCTTCCTTCCTTCCTTCCTTCCTTAGATTTATTTGTTTATTTTAGAAAGTGAGAGAGAGAGAGCACAAACAGGAGGAGCAAAGAGAGAGGGGGAAAGAGAATGTCCAGCAGACTCCCCGCTCAGTGCAGAGCCCGACATGGGGCTTCCCCTCATGACCCTGAGATCACGACCTGAACGGAAACCAAGAGCTGGACACTCAACTGACTGAGCCATGCAGGTGCCCCTGGGAACCTTCTTGAAATGACTGCCATTGAAAATGCTCTATCTTCTTTATCCATTTCCTCCTTGCTTATGGCCGGAACAAGAAGATGATGGTTGGAACTGGGGTTAGTGCAGCAGCTTGAATCATGAGGTGACTTTGGGAAGAGAGTCCTTGCACGAGATCAACAGGATAAAAATGAGGCTTGGTCCCTGACGCCCTGGGGCATCATTTCAGTCCTCGGTTGCCTACCTCTGAACTACTGCTCCTGGAGAGAAGTAAACCTCTGTGTTGCTAATGCCTGCTATTTCCGGTTTTCTGTTGTTTGTAGCTGCTCCCTAAGCCGGGTAGAAGCTTCACCATAGTCATTCTTGTCACCCTTGACAGGAAGCTTATTGTCATCCTGTTACTGAAGCCTAGCGTTTCTAACCCAGCGATGTCTCTTAGGTCAGGTATGCCCCTCTTTATCACTAACGTTATTATTTTGACCGTCATCTTCTGCCAAGATTGTGACAACACACTCCTAATAGTTTACTCTGCTTCCGGGCTCTTCTCACTCTGTTCCACCTTTGATACCTCCTAAGAAATTGACATCCTCCCAGTACTCCTTTGTATTCACATCCCTGTTGTCCTCAAGATAAAACACAAGCTTCTGAGTACGTCCCAGGCCTTTTGCCGCATTCCCCAAACCTCCTTCTGCAGCATCTTTCCGGCCACCCTCCCTTCGTTGTGACTATTGTGAGTGCCTTCTCCATTCCCCAGTCTCCGTGCCTGCTTTCTCATGTTCCCTGGCCTGTGCAGACACTTACCACTGCCAGGAATGATTTTCAGCTTTCCTATCACTGGAAAACACTCTCTTATCATTCAAAATTTAGCTCCTATAATAGGTATCATTTTTTGAGTGCTTCCTGGGTTTCGGGCACTGTGCTGTAAATGTCACCTGTGTCATTTTGTTCTCATGACAGCCCCGTCAGATGGGCCTTTTATGATCATCCCCACTCTAAAGATGAAGGAAAGAAAGGTGAAGTACTTTGCATAAAGTTGTATAGGGAAAAAAAATTGTATAGGGCAGGTACATAGAGATGGAGGAACCAGTTTATTCAAGGCCGAGCAGTGACTCCAGAGTGTGCTCTGAACCATCGCGTTACAGTGCCCCCCTCTTACCGTGCATTGTCCTGTTGCCCAGTTGTAACTGCCTCTCGGAAGTGTTCTCGTGTTGGCCCAGCCAAGATTTTGTAATTCTTGCCCACCTCTGTGGCTTTATAGTACTTGTTTATGCCGAATAGATGGTCTGCTAATGATCTCTTTGTCTACCTTCTCGAAGAGTCTGTACGCTTTCTAGGGCTGGAGTTATGGCTTCTTTATTTTTTGTAACCCAGAGTGGAGTACAGTTACTCCTCGTAGTAACAATCACCATAAAGCCTGTGATATTCCAATGTTCTAGCCTAAAAAACCATCTAATGTGAATCTAAAAACCCTTTTAATATATATTAAAGCATTTCTTTTTTTCTCTCAGCTTCCCCACAACTGCAATCGCGAATCTGTCTTTAAAACAGCTTCCTAATTAATCTTGGTCTGTAGACTGCCCCCTTCGAACCACTCTCCCCTCAGCCATCCGCGTGACCTTTCCACAATGCGTGTGATCACGCTACTCTCCCGTGCATAATCCTCCATGAGTCCTTGCAGCTTTCGTGATGAAATGCAAAATCCCAGGGTAACAGATGGTGACTCACCCCAAAATCTGAACCCATTCAGGCTCACCACCCCCCACTCCCAAATTTGCGCTTCTCTCTCCAGCTGCAGGAACAGCTTACGGTAGGCAACCGAAAGCTGCCTCTAGACATTCTTTCTCCCCTCCTCACACACTCGCTTACTGTCTCCAGGAGAGTTTGTCAAGCTTTCATGAGCTCAGGAAGCACGTGAGGACCTTGTTAACTGGCAGAGTCCGATTCACTGGAGCTGTACCGAGGTCTGACATTCCGCATTTCCAACAAGCTCCCTGGTGATGATGAGGCTGCTGGTCCAAAAACCACGCTTTGAGGATTGCAGATCTAGAGTGCCCTTTCCTTCTACTGCATCCACAAGTCTTTCGAAGCCTGCACGCCGACTACAGCTCTCCCCTCTTCCAGGCATCACTAGATGAATCTCTGTCTAGTGAGGAGAGACTGTAGTGTTTATCCACATGTTCTCAGGTTCTGGCTCCCTACCTAGAACGGAGTGGGAACTAACAAATTGTCGCCAGGTGACTGCTGATGGTTTGTTTAGTGGCAGAGTGTTTATGGAACGGCAGCCCAGGCTAAAGAAACATGCATATGCCACGAGACACTACCCAATCCAGAAACGAACAAGATATCTTGGAATCCTTTTCTGTGCAGAACTATGATTGATGTTTGAGGTGCAGAAGAGAGAAAGATGTAGTCCCTGCCCACAGGGTCCTGCAGAGAAACTGGGGAGACAGAACAGCATCTAGGTCATGTACAACATAGCATGGTGTAATGCACAGCAAACATGATTTACCAGTGGTGGCCAAGCTGAAGAGGAGCTGTTCTTCATGGGTGTATGGGGATGTGTTCATGACCGTATGAATTAGATAAGAGGAAATAGTAGACATCCAACAGGAGACTGGTGAAGGGAGATGTTTGAGACAAAGAAAGGGACCAGGGTCAGGAAGCTTCTCAGACTTTCTGCTGCACTGGATTGTACATATTCAATGGTGCTTCCATATTCTAGGTATGACATCTGTTGTTGCTGCAGCTTTTCCCTTCTTCTTTCTCTTATGACTAAGAACTCAAGTAAGTGAGCATTGTGTTCTTGTAGGGATAATCTTGAATCTGTTCTGATTTATTTAGAAGGCAATTTGACTTAACCCTCATTATTAGTAGTAATAAGCACCATCTGGGATTTCTCATAATTGATTGGAATATAGCAATGACTTAGTGGTGCAACTGAGAACTATCAGTAGGTGCAAAGAGGTATGAGAGTGGCTACTTTTGGGAACATTATCAAGAAACAGAGTAGTGGTAGAGCAGAGTGGTTATGAGTATAGGTCTAAATTCGAACTGCCTGGGAACCAGCATCAACTCTGTTGCTCACTATCTGTGTGTCCTTGGACACACTGGGGATAAAGCTGGTGTTTTATCCATAGATCTCTGTGAGAATTAAATGAATAGATACAAGTTAAATGCTTAGAATAGTTCCTAACTTGTGGTATACATGCAAAGGTTGTTCACAGTTATTATTCCAGTATGCTTGGTGTGTGGATAAGCCAACCATACTGTTGATTGTCTAACTCAGGCCCCTTTTGGGAGCAAAAGGAGGAAAATAGTTAAAATTACAGGGGGGCAACAGGTATAAACCAAGACATGTTGGGAAAACTGCGTGTGTGGTTATCCCAAGAATAAGGTATGTTATAGAAAATAAAGCTGGAGAGGTGAATTGGGTCATTTGTTGATTCTTCATCTCTTGGAAGCATGAAAAAAAATAGACCTATTCTGTTAACATTTAGAACTTTGACACTTAACTGTGTACTATGTAGTGAGGAAATAGTAATAATAATAATAATAATACTAGCAGTTACTATTTACTGAGTGACTACTTTTTTCTAGGTTCTATACCTACTTTCTCATTGATCCTCGTTTGACCCAGCAAGGTGGCTTTTATCTCTGTACTCATTTCCTGTGGTTGATGTCACAATTACCACAGACTTGGTGGCTGAAAATAACAGAAATTTATTGTCTCATAATTCTGGCCACTGAAAACTAAGGTGTCAGTAGGGCTACACTTCCTCTAATGGCTCCATGAGAGAATCCATTCCTTGCCTCTTCCAACTTCTAGTGGATCTAGGAGTTCCTCGCTTTATGGCCACATCCCTCCAGTCTCTGCCTCCGTGGTACATTGACTCCTCTTCTTCCGTGTGTCTTCTCCTCTGTGATCTGCTACCCAAACTCCCTCTGCCTCTCTCTTACAAGGATAAATGCAATTATAGGTAGGGCCCACCTACGTTATCCACAATAAGCTCGCCCCTCAAGATCTTTAACCTAGTCACATTATTATCATTATTATTGCCATTTAAGGCAATAGTCACTCTTTTTTCATAAGAGGTAATATTCATAGGTTCTAGAGGTTAAGGCAAAGACATTTCTTGGAGGTCCACATTCAACTTACTACAATTTCATATTTTATTGAAGAGGAAACTAAATCTCAGAGAGTTTTATTCACTGGCTCAAGTTTGCCCAGGTAGCAAGGGGATGCACCACAACTGTAAACCATGATATTTGCAAGTGCATGTTGCCTAGTGTGGCTTTGAGTCTCTTGGACTGTATAGTTGTTGGATAGGAATAGGTCACCTTGAGCTCCATCCAGTGATGGCTCAGTCCTCAGGAGAAAAGGAAACTGTCTGAATTTTGCAACAGACAGATTGACACTTGCATGGTCTTCTACTTCGGCTGGTGTAATAGACTAGAATCATGTGGCATTAAAGATCAAAGAAGGGGAGCAAACTTTCCATGTGACGTTTCTCACAGGTTAAGTTATGAATCCTAACCACAGGGACAGAGGTAATGAGATTTGGCTGTTTTTAATATTTTTTTTTAACTGATTTGATGAAAACAACCCAAGTGGTTTTATTTTATTTTTTCTGAGTGTTCTCTCCAACATTGTCATCTTGGAGGGTGACATAGGAGAAGAACCAAGAAGAACAGGTACTCATATTGCTGGAGATGAAAGGGATGGGGGTGTGACATAGAAGAGAACACCATGGTATGTTTGAGTTTATCAGATTTCTTTAGAACAAGAACATTCCAGTATAAAATGTTCCATTCCCCTCTAAACAGGTACTTGGAAAACAGCCATACCATAAATTTGGCTGAGCCACAGTGAAAGAAATACACGTGTTCTCCATGGCTGTCTCTCGGTCTACTCAGATCCCACATCCATTCTGTGTCCTCCAAAACACACCATGCTTAGTGGCTTAGTGTAGCATCACTTATCTTCTGGTTTGCTTCTCTTTCCTATCAGACTATAAAAGATCTCTAGGATATTGGAACTGTGTCTGGCACACACATGTTTGTTGAATTAAACAGTTCATTGTTTATTCTCAATGCCCAGTGCTGATGAAGAGAAGGCAAAAAATAAATGTTTGCTGAAGGAGAGACTCAGTCATCCAGAAAGACCTAGTGAAGAGAGTGACAGTATCTAGAGGAACTCATTTAGGGAGAATTGATCATGGTTGTTGGTAGGAGAGGCTGTGAACAGAGGGAAATGGCTGGAGAAACACAGAATCCTAGGTTCTGATCGTATTCCTTTGGCTGCCAATTCAGACATATACAGAGCACAAGCAAGTAGGCATTTCTCCAAGGAACAATGTCTAAGTGAAGAAAAAAAATGACCCAGGTAGCAAGGAGCAAAGGTCTTTATTTTATTGGAAATGTACGTGAGCAACCTTGCCTACAAAGTAGGTTGATCTGCTTTCTTTCTCAAAGCTGCTGCCAATGTAAGCTCAAAAGGCTTGTACATGATGGGAATATTTGATAAAGAGAACATTTTTCTGAACTTTGAGTCTGTCCAAAAGTATGAGTACCAGAATTTTGTTTTCTTTCCATCCCACCCTCAACCCAGAACAGTTCAGAACACAGAGACTGAACTTGCAATAATAACTTCAATGTGGTCTAGTCCTAGGTTCTGGGCCACCAATTCCATGACTCCGTAGGGCGTGGTCAGTGGAGCAGGTGGGCGAGCACAGGGACCTCTGGAGAACATTTACCGCCTGTCCCTGTGATTCAGACTCTTAGCTGAATAGCCACTTCCTTGTCAAGATGATTTTCTTGGAGAACTGCATCAAATGAATGACTAGTGAATGAGCTGGAGAAGGTGCTTCAAGTCCTCTGATGGCCTACCCATCTCTGTCACCTTATCATATCAACAGCATTGAGCAAATAATGCTGAGGCTGCATTTGCAATGGTTACTAGAAATCTTACCTCCAAATGAGTACTCTGACCAGTGCCACTGGTCTCTTGGGAATCTGTGCATTTGATCCCATGAGGATTCCATTGTGCAAAAACACTTGTGGAAGTTCTTCTTTGGGCCAGATTTCAGTGTCTTTGAAAATCCCAATCATGTTTGGGGCCCCAAACTGATTTTTGGTGGGCTCATGTTGATGGCTCATTGCTTACCTTCTATCCCCTCTCATCTGCACAGTAACCTACTTTTCATTTGGGAAAATACCCCATCCCCATTTCATGTTGTCCCTCAAAAAACTCCTCCACCTCGGCTGGCCGGTCAGAGAATTCCGTTTCCCTGGCCACAGTGATTCAGTGATGGCAAAGGTTGTATCAACAACTAGGATCACACAAAGATAAACACCCAAATCTGTGAGGTAGTGTGTGCTATGTAACCAGAAATGAACATTAGAACTGGGATGAGGACAGCACAATCAGTCAATTCAAAGAATTGTCTAGAGAGGAACACATCAATTTAAGACCTAGAATCCTATCTGGCCCATTTTGCCTATGGAAGGATTTGATCCAAACTAAATAGAGCAAATCCCCAGGATACTGGCAGACACCTTTCACTACTTCTTCGTAATCCTTTAAGTCAATGTTTGATGAGAACATTCTGGTAAAATGGGTACTTTTGCTCCATCCCTGAGGAAAAAGTTAATCGTTTTGTAGATTACCAGGAAAGCTAAAGCAAGAGGATCCCCTTTATGAAACAGGATAGGAAAAAAAAAAAAAACCACGCAGAGTTTGATTTTTTCATTTGCTACATTTGTTACTATGTTAACGTTGCTTCTTGGCAGAGAGTAAAGAGTAGAAAGAAAGCCCAAGGTTTGTTTCTCAAGAAATCCTACAAGAAACAAAAGAAAGCTGTTCTCAGAGTTTAGAGTGGTTTTGCCAACAATTATGTTTCCTGAAAAATAAATAATGCATTCTGTTTCCAAAAGGCCCTGACAAACTATGATAGAAAAAAAAAAAAAAATCAAATCTTCTCCTTTGGTTTTAGGGTGGCGAATTTCATGACGGAAATAAAGTGAGTCTGTGTTCTCTAAGTAATTTATTAGCGCATCTTGGCACAGCAGCACTAATGGGCTTGCTGCCAGGTATTCCAAGCAGCAGTTTGTCATGTCTGACTCTTTAGTTCTTTCAAGCAATTGAAGAAATGGCCTTCTGCAGGCTGTCAGTGACAGATTCTAGCTCACTCACATAGATAAAGCTCAATTAGCTCCTGGAAAAAACATCTTTTAAAAATGCAATGAGCTGCACCATGAAAGATAGGTAGACAACCGCACCTGAAACAAAATAAAATGTTACCGTTGAGGGAAGGATGTGTCCACATGCGCAAGTGCAGAGCTGTTTTACTGGACCGTTCTCTCCACTGAACACAATGGAACGGTCATTTTTAATTACTGTCCTGTGGTAGGAAGGGTAGATCTTTGCCCTAAAGGCATGATAAGGTTGGTGGTCCTGAAGAGTTAGCATGTCCTTCCTTCCTACCTTCATCCCTCTCTTCCTCCCTCCCTTCGTTCGTTCGTTCGTTCGTTCGTTCCTTCCTTCCTGACTAGGGCCCATACTCTATAACCTGTAAGGAATTCTGGTGTAGAATAGAGGTATCGAAGTTTCATCTCTGGTGAAATTGTAGCCTGCAAATGTGTGGTTTAATCGACATAGTTTTTTAAATGTTAGGTAAACATGTTAAAAATCAGAGTATTTTGCACACACAAAAATTCAGGCTGTTGGCCTCTCTTAAAACATTGAAATACCTGGAAACTGGATATATATTTCTTCAGGGCAAAAACTGACTTATGCCAAGGACCTAGTGAGCCCTGAAGGAGAAGTATGGCTTTCTCTGTTCACCATGGTCTCCCCATCAAGCTTGATTCACTCATTGCTGGTGCTTGCCTTGCCCTGGTCTAGACAGAAGCCTAGTTTGTGAGCCTACAATCTCCAGGTAATTCTGAGGTCCTTCTGCATCTGCATTGAAAGTACTGGAGATTCTTATTAAAAATGGAGACTCCTAGGTCCCTGCCCTGGACTAGAAAAACAGAACTGTGAGACTCTGAGGCATGGTGATTCTTTTGCAAATCATAGTTGTTGGAATCACTGGTATCAATGAATAGATAGAATTATAGTCTTTAAAAAAGAGATGCAAATGTTGGAGTGCCTGGGTGGCCAAGTCGTTAAGCGTCTGCCTTCAGCTCAGGTCATGATCCCAGGTTCCTGGGATCGAGCTCTGCATTGGGTTCCCTACTTGGCAGGAAGCTTGCTTCTCCCTCTCCCTCTCCCCCTGCTTGTGTTCCCTCTCTCGTTGTGTCTCTCTCTGTCAAATAAATAAATAAAATCTTAAAAAAAAATGAAGCAAATGTTAACACTATAAGTGGACTCATTTTGACATTCTATAGGAATATATTTTTCTCCTAATTATGTTACGTTAGTCTTAATGGTTACTCTTCCTCTGAAAATGCCAGCTAACCAAAATTACCCTGCTGAGAAAAAAAATAAATAAATAAAAATGGCAGTGCCTGTTACTGACTTAGGCCAAATTTTCAATTTGGAGATAGAATCTACTATGTTTTATGAACTAATTTGTTCTCTATATAACTGGTTGAACTTGTTAGCTATATTTGTTTCTGGCACTCCTAAATCATAATTACAGGAAATAGTTCCAGAGTTAGAATTCAGTTGGCACAGAGCCTCAGTGAATTAATAAAAACTCTGTACTCCCGCCCCCGCCCCCCAGCCCCCAGATAACTCTTCTCTGACTTTTAAAGATTATAGCTAGGAAAGGTTAATATTCTCTATTATAACAACTGCAGTGATGATCCCTTCTGCCTGTATGGTGTTTTAGAGTTTATGGGGCGTCCTCAGATGTCTTATCCCCCCTGGTCCTCTCAGCTGTCCTGTGCGATGGGGGCAGATGAAGAACTGAAGCAGAGTTCTTACTGCTGGTGGTTGTGGAGTGAGAAGATTCTTAGGTTTCACAAAGTCAGGATTGCTTTTGTTCTATTACGTTGGACCCAGATTTGTAATCCAAATATCCCTGTAGGTTTATTCCCAAGTAGGTGTCACACCTTGTACAAATCGGGATCATAACTGAATCCTTTCAGTTGCCTCAGGGAGCCCCGACACTCGCTGTTCTTCACTCGGGAGATCCTGCGAACACCACTGTTACTGTGTTGTTTGGGGAGCTGCATTACGGGCACTGTTGATTTAAAGTTCTAACCCCTTTCTGCACAGTGTTTTTATGAAATTGCCCCATTTCCTTATTTCCTCTAGGCAGACAAAGAATCCAGCAAAGAAAAACAAAACAAAACAAAACAAAAAACACCAAAAAAAAACAAACAAAAAAAGTCTGACAAATTCTTTTTTTTTTTTTTTTAAGATTTTATTTACTTATTTATTTGACAGACAGAGATCACAAGTAGGCAGAGAGGCAGGCAGAGAGAGAGGAGGAAGCAGGCTCCCTGCTGAGCAGAGAGCCCAATGTGGGCCTGGATCCCAGGACTCTGGGATCATGAATTGAGCCGAAGGCAGAGGCTTTAACCCACTGAGCCACCCAGGCACTCCTGACAAATTCTTTGAGATCTCATCATTTAACATCCTCCCAACATCCTCCCAGCATTCCAGGGCCACATGGCCCTCTTTAAGCCACGACTATAGGAATTGCCAGAAGTTCTTGGTGGCATTGATTTTCCTCTCAGTTTCTTTTTCTTTTTATTTTTTTTAAGATTTTATTTATTTATTTGATAGAGAGAAAGAGCACAAGTAGGCAGAGCAGCAGGCAGAGGGAGAGGGAGAAATAGGCTTCCTGCTGAGCAGAGAGCCCGATGCAAGCCTCGATCCCAGGACCCTGAGCTCATGACCTGAGCCGAAGGCAGACATTTAACTGACTGAGCCACCCAGGCACCCCTCTTTTCTCTCAGTTTTTATGAGTTTTTATCTTCTAAAAACATTAATTTGGGGAGCATACTACTTGAGTTAATATTTGAGAATGAGGAGGAAATAACCAAACAAAAACCTGAACAATAGTCATGATAAAACACTAACTTGAAAACTGCCCCGACTGGTGAGTGTGTGAGCTGTAAACATGAGCCAGGAAATCATCCCTCCCATCCGTACCTCCCAAACTACACTGGCTCCTGTCTAAGTTCTGACTGGCACCTCAAGAAGAAAAGTAAAATACTCTTTTAGTTTGGTTTTTGGAGGCAGGCAGTCCCG
This sequence comes from Lontra canadensis, assembly GCF_010015895.1. Taxonomy (NCBI): domain Eukaryota; kingdom Metazoa; phylum Chordata; class Mammalia; order Carnivora; family Mustelidae; genus Lontra; species Lontra canadensis. The sequence continues at coordinate 4,038,319 of NW_022631013.1, read as the reverse complement.
GACAATTCTGGAGTACCAGTCACGAACTTTTTGACTTTCCGTAAGTTAAATAACCTTAGTTTCATCATGCGTACAATGGTTTTGTGAGAACCGAGAGCACACGTGGTAAGCCCTGAGAATATGCCCATTTTAAGTAGAAGGACACGTTAGCTCTTCTTCTTAATATTCCAGGAGGGTTAAAATTAGGGTATTCATGTCTGTTAACACTCTAGAGAAAATGAATTTATTCTTTCCTCAAGGAAGGATGTAGGAAGGAGAAGAGAACACTGGACAGAAGAGTGTAGATGGGCTGTAAGGGATGCAAATCAAGTCCAGGTCCCTGGCACAGGACCCAGTCTCAGGTTAGCCACGAGACTGCATGAAGGAGAGGGCTTGAAGATGGGTGAGGGCTTCAGAAGCAGGACAGGAGCACAGGAGAGGGATGCAGTGGCATTGAATGCATACAGTGTGATGGCGGAGTGGCAATCACATGGATTGGGTAGTGAGACTGGCCTGAGTTGGCATTTGGCCCCTAACACCTAGCATCACTATGACTTTCTGTGGATTTGGTTTCTGCCGTTGTGAAATTTAAATGATTTTGAATTGCAGGATCGTTGAGAGAATTTATAGGAATATATGCAAAGAACCTGTTACATGGTGAGTACCCCCAAAATAGTCACTTTAAAAACAGATGTGGTTTTTGGTGGTGGTGGTGGTTTTTTTTTTTTTTTTTTTTTTTTTTTTTTTTTTTTGCATCTTTGCTATAGAGGTGCTTTTGTTCAGAGAAAATGTATATTGGGATTGCCAGGATCTTCTGAATTTCTGTCTCTGCTTCTAAGGATAATCACTGTAGAGGACACTGCTTTAAATGGAACCTCAGCTGTCAGTGGGCTTGTAGAATAAAAGGACTGGTAAAGAATTTGGCCCAGGCTTTGGGAGACATGAAGATATGTTACTATATAAGACATATATATAATATGTGATGATGACAGCTAACACTTGTCAGGTACTTCCTATGTGCCTAGAAATAAGCTAATCAATATATATTCATTTGACCCTTCTCACGTTATTTTCATTTGAGCCTTAATACAATCCTAGCCTGACTTATAGAGGAAGAGACAGATACAGAGAGGTTTTCTAAGTTGTCTAAAGTCACACAGATTGTAAGTGGCCAATGTGGAATTCGAAACTAGACAGCCTGACTCTGGATCCTGGTCTCTAAATATTAGTTTTTCGTAAGAAAGGCATTTGAGCCAAAGAGGACTACCTTTTGCTTTGTTAAGAGTCTAGCTGAATTGCTTGAGTCAGCAAATTTTTTTTTTTTTTTTTTTTTTTTGCCAGCGAAAGCTGCTCTGCGGATGTCAGGAGGAAAATGAGGTTATAGATCTCTTCCTGTCTGGAGTGTATATTTATTGTACAGTAGGATGTAATCTAAATTATTAACATTTTATATTTTATGGAAATTTTAGCTTCTGTAAATCTGAGATTTCAGAACTAGAGTTATGTGTAATAAAGTTCTTATAAAATCCATTTAAAAGATTAATGATAGATATATTCATAGAAAATTAAATCCTGGTATTTTATTTTCTCAAGCTTCCAGATCTTCCAATTTCACTTGCAAGAGATTGTCTTTGTGACAGAATCTTTTCTTTATGTCTCCTGGTCAAAGCCAAGAGCAAAGTGGCTTTCTGTGCTGGTCCTGTGGATGCCAACACTTCCCTTGGGAAGAAGAGATCAGCTCATTCTCAGAATAGGTTGCTTCCAAGATTTCTTTATAAATTTTCCTTTGCAGACTTGGGATCAAACACTTTTGGTTAAAATCTGGTTTCCACCACTGAAGAGCTAAATGAATTGAAATTACAAAACTCTCCAAGCCTCTGTTTCCTCAGCTGCAAAATGAGGGCAATGCATCTCATCTCACAGCTGGTCATTAGAATTAAATAAATACCAGTTGAATGGGAATGGCAGAGGTGAGTCTTAAAATACACACAGGTCAATAGGTAGAGAAACAAATGAACACCGCCAGTTTAGGCTTGTGAAATCACGTTATTGGTTGATGGGGACCACCCATGGAGGGTTTGCCAGATAGGACACCTTCTTCTGCTTAATTTCATCAAACCATTCATTCGAAACAAAGGGAATATACAGCTATTTATTCATTTCATCTCATTTGGCATTTGTTAGATTCTTCCTCTGTATTAGGCACTGGGTAAGGTGCTGAAGGTCCTCAGCAAGGAAGGCTTGGGCTCCGTGAAGGTGTTCACAACCACGGGTGGGCATGCCTGAGCTCCTTGGAGCCACATCTTGGCCCTCGTGGGAATGGGGCTCTGTAGTGACCTCCGTTGAGAAATCGGTTGTCTCTGGTTAATTTCAATGGAAATCTGTTGAAGCTTAAAGGAGATTATAGTTTCCTTCCCTACAACTTACTGTAATGATAAAGGTCTCTTTGCCATATGTAATTATTCTGAAAAAGATGTTTTCATTGCTGATCAGGTGCAGGCGAGTTGAGAGAATCAGGGAATCAGGGCAGGAGAAGCACGGTGAAAGGAATCCGCGAACAGCACAGAGCCCATCTGGTCTGTGGGGGAGAGAACATGGACTTTGGACTCAGACAGACCTAGATTCAAATCCTGGCTCTGCTCTTTGTCAGGGATGTGTCCTTGGCCATCTTCTTCTCCTTCCTTGCAATCGTTTCCCCCTCTGTTAATTGGTGATAGTAGTGTCTTTCTGGCAAGATTATTGTGAAGATTAAATCAGCTAACACTTGAACGGTAGCTAAACCCCAAGTAAAGCAGCACGGGCTAGGATGGTACGTGATGTACGGAGATGACCAAGTTACGAAACACAGCTCTTCTGTGTCCGTTAGCTCCCACCACCTCCACCTTTTGAAAACCTAATCGTCCTCAAAAGCTTAGCGCAGATCTTATCTCTGTCTTGACTTTTCCTGGTCAGCTGGGTCAAAAGTGATTTCCTGTGTATCCACAGAGTATTTTCTATCCCATTTATTGTGGGGTTTCTCATATTCTGTCTTTTTTTTTTTTTTTTAAAGATTTTATTTATTTATTTGACAGAGAGACAAGTAGGCAGAGAGACAGGCAGAGAGAGAGGGGGAAGCAGGCTCCCCATTGAGCAGAGAGCCCGATGTGGGGCTCGATCCCAGGACCCTGGGATCATGACCTGAGCCGAAGGCAGAGGCTTTAACCCACTGAGCCACCCAGGCACCCCTCATATTCTGTCTTAATTGTAGCCTTGTACCTACTTGTCTCACTGCTTCAGCTAGAGGGTGAGCTCCAGAGGCACAGGCCTATGCCTGTGCATCCCTCTGGCCCTCACTTAGCTCGATGTCCAGCACGTAGTAGGACATTGAAGAACGTGGGATGAATGTGGCAGAACTACCCGTGAGGGGAACACTGGCCATCAGTCAGGACTTTCCTCATATTCTGAGCTTTTCCCCTCTCTGTTCAAAACTCCTCCCCATAGAACCGAATATGTCTTTTCTTTCATGGTAGTGGACCTCCTCCGGCTGAGGCTAGTCCTTCTCCTGTGCCCGGACCACACTCATCCTCCTCAGGAACCACACTCCATCAGTTAATCTCTATTTCTCCTTTCCCCTTCCCCCTTTCCCCTTGGTCATTAATTTCTTTATGTCCATCACAGTGCAAAGAACAGAGTCTCATACACAGAAAATACTCAGTAAATGTTTGCATAAGAGAAGAAAACAATTCATTTGTTTAAGGGAGGATTTGCAGAAGGTTTCTTTTAAATTGTTCCTTCAGTGCAGATTTCCTAATTTTTCAGCTGTAAAATCCTTTGCTCAAACGTGATCTTATGGGAGGACTCCATTTACAAAATGTGAAAGCCAGCTGCTCCGGTTAGGTAGGGACGGGCAGGAGGAGGGGAGGCTCGAAGCTCCGCAACCTCAATCCCTGTCTTTTCCCCCTTTAGAGAGGGAGTTTCCAGGCAGTGCACTTCGCAAAACATGGGCACATTTCAAAATGAGACTTAGATGTATACACTTTTTAACCACAACTTTTGAGGCTCACATCATTTGCACTCAGAGAGCTTGAACATCATAGCCTGTTGCTCATTTTAAGAGTTGTTTCCAGCGTTGACTTTTACTGCCATCAGTGGGTAGTTTTTCTATTTTGGTCAACTTCATTCAGCAGGAGGAACAGAATAATCATGCACAAAGTGGTGCCTGAACTCTTCTCTCCCTTGAAAGTGTTGGCAGAGCAACGGAATGGAGCTCTTCTCAGTGGGTCTCAGGATGTAAGCCAAGTGATAACTACCTTGTCATCCATGAGAAAGAAGAGTTGCTTTCATGAATTCCATGCTTTGGATGAGGAAGGAACACCAAATGCTCTGTACATGTTGTTTCCTGAACTCTCAAAGACATTTTGTTAAGCCACAAGCTTCATCAAACCTAGTTTTCTGCACATCCTTATTAAGCCACTAGTGACTGCATGGGATGAATTTGGATGATATTTGCTAGTTGCTAAGATGTCCTATACCCTCCCCCTCTCCCCCACCTGTCGCTATCCCTCATTTCTTCCCTTTTTGCTCTGGATGCGTTTCCTTTGTTGGAATGTCTGGTGAAAATTCGTGGTGCTCATGTCAGATTTACCACAGCCTGAGTTATTCCTCAGAACTCCCCAACAATAGAAACCAATAGAAATTCACCTAAATCCCCTCCCAGGAAGCTAAGAAAACACATCTGTTGGACATTCTGGTAGTTGTCCCCAACTCCCCTCATTGAAGGCAGGTTGGTCACAGTGAATCGAAAAAGATGCCTTATTGAAACTGAAACACCCTCTTCTGGTGCCCACAGTAACTTTTTCCAAAGTTTACCAGTTTCCTTTAGCTTCCCATTTTCCTGTCTTAGAAGAAAGGCTTGCCGTTCCTGCTTCAAAAGGGAAGGACAGTGACAGGCACGGACATATGCCTGAAACTGTCATCCCTGTCACCTCCAGACTTATGTCTATTGCTATTTGCTTTTATTTGTTCTATTTCTTTTCAGAGGAGAAATGTTCTTACTTTTCCATCACCTTAAACCTGTCTCTTCCTGTTTCTTTATGGACCTTGATACCTTCATCTACCAGTTTTTTTTTTTTTTTTTGACAATTTGCAATTTGATTTGCAATCTCCGTTCTGCCTTGATCTCTTTCTTTCTCTGTCAAACCCTAAACTGAATTTCAGAGTGTTCTGGTAGATAATTAGCTCACTTTAGGGGACCGGTTGAAACAGGGTCTCGTACTTCTCTGCCATCTTCAAACCCTAAACTGAAAAGTGTGTGTGTGTGTGTGTGTGTGTGTGTGTGTGTGTGTGTATGTGTTGTGGTGTATATACATATTGGCTCTATGACCTCAAAGTACTAATCAACTCTGTACCTTCCTTTCACAGCCAAACTTCTTGAAAAGAAGTCTGTACCAGGATTAACTCCACTTTCTCGTCTCCTGTAGACACCGCTTCCAACCCCACTGCTAGGCAAAAACTTACCCTACTAATCAATGTCATCAGTTACCTATTTATTACTATGTTCATTGTCTCCTTCTCAGCCCCAAACTTATACAATCTCTGCAGTATTTAGCACTTTGGCCACTCTTCTTGCTCTTTCTAAAGCTAATTTTCTCCATGACATATTGCATAGTTATACTGATCCGGGGCCTGCAAGGAAACAGATGATGCTGTCATGTAGGGTCGCTAAGGGGGGTTAATGGGAGACTATTTACAGAGGTGTGAGCAGGGTTCAGAGAAAACAACAAAGGGTGGCAAAGCTCGCTGGAGCTGCAACGTCCTTGAATCTCTGCCCATGCCTCTGCCCCACCAAGGCCCCAAAAGGCAGGGAACAGCTCTTATTAGAAGGTGCAAGCCATAGGGGAGGGTCTCCTGACCTGGGCTGTGGTCTTTGGCAGAGGAACTTAACCCACTCATGGCTACCTGGTGGGGAAAGACCTGCGGCAGTACATACCTACTTCAACCTTATTCTCTTCCCCTCACCCCCTTGCTGCTACCACGGCCAAACTCAGAAGCTATAGGGAGGACAGCGGTTTGATGCTGTCCCCAAAGACCAGCCTCCTCAGGGCACAGAGCATCCTAGAGGAAGGTGGAGAGGGCCACTGAAGTGACACATTGGAAATACCCGACAGAGTAAACAAGAATGCATGCTTACCAGATAAGCGTAGAACAGAATGCAAGGGAAAAATCACCCAACAAATGCCTTTCTGCCATTTATCTTACCCTCTGGGTGACAGCTGCCTTGCGTGCTTTGTTTACCTGGATTTTCTCTTTCACTTAACCTTTAGCTCTTGAGAATTTCTTAATTTTTTGCCAGCTCATTGATAGAGGTTATTTTTTTTTAATTTTTAAAAAGATTTTTATTTATTTATTTATTTGACAGAGAGAGAGAGAGATCACCAGTAGACAGAGAAGCAGGCAGAGAGAGAGAGAGAGAGAGAGGGAAGCAGGCTCCCTGCTGAGGAGAGACTGATGCGGGGCTCGATCCCGGGACCCTGGGATCATGACCTGAGACGAAGGCAGAGGCTTAACCCACTGAGCCACCCAGGCACCTGATAGAGGTTACTTTTGCTCAGCATTTTAACTGTCTTCAGCGGAAGAGTCAACGTAGATGGAGTGGGAATCTGCTGGAAACAGAAGTTCCTTGTTTCTTTTCCAAATGCGTTCCCCTTGCCTTCTTGTTGCAGGATGCAGTTTTTCCCTTGCTCTGTGTTGCCTTTGCTACTCCCCCAGGTAGAAGTCTTTGGCTTTTTAAAAGACAGAGGAAAGAAAGATTTTTATAAACCTATCGTCTATCAAAATCCTGCTTTGTGAGGCTCTCAAAGCAAGAGAGAGGTTTCTTTGTCCTCAGACCTCTTCACCCTCTTGAGGCCCGATCCTGTACTCTCCCTCACCTAATGGAGATCGCTGTGTTATTAGTGATGTTCCAGACTAACCTCTTCTCCCCATCTGGTTCTGCTGCTCTTCCGGTCTTCTTTTCTTTGTTTCGAGGTACCACTGTCCAGCCAGTCATTAAACTAGACACACGAGGTTAGGAATGGAACTCCTTTTTCAGGCACTGGTCATGTCCCTGGGGCTTCTTGACCACAGGTTGCCATTTCAAAGGGTCAGCGCACTGTGGTTCTTCTTTCCCATGTGGCTTGGCACGGCCGTATGGACTGGAGCTCACTGTAGTGGCTGTTGGGCTTCTCAGAAGTAAGGTTAGGCTTTCTGAACTCCAAGTCCTCCCACTCTTTTTCTCACCCTGTACTTGTGCTTCCTACTACATCTTGGATAAATCCTAGCACAGCCTATGTATTTTATCCATATTCACTTTCCTAGCAAATACAGAGAGAAGCCTGGGTAGGTGTATCAGTGGGAGTCTTATGACCCTGTGTTTGTTTTGGTGTCATGCTTTCTCTGTGAACTCTGTATAACTTAATCTAACAGTTCTCTTTCAGCCTCGTTTTCACCCGGCTTTGGGATGAAATGTACTTTACCTGTGCAGCCTGATTTTGTCTACTTGCACTCATGGATAACCCTGATACTTTAACCTCTTAGGTTTAGAGTTTTCCTATTTCTCTCTTTTCCCTCACCCCTAGCCCACATCCAGTCACACACCAGTTCCTGTCAGTTCTTTCCCCTAAATTTCTCTGAATTATACCTCCAATTCACTTCAACTGCAACTTTCTTATGTAGGCTCTCATTGTGTCCCCCCTTGAACTTCTACAGGAGACTCCTAAGTGAGCGGTTTCCAGGATATCTCCACTCAACCTCAAATAGTGCATGTAGCATCCAGAAGGATCTTTCTAAGGTGTAAATCAGACCATCTCAGAGATCTGTTTAGATTGCTGGGGTAGAGCTATACTACTGAAAGGTGATGTCTCCTCCTCCCATAGCTAGCGTCTGAGATTGGCATCTGTGCTTGATGCTGAAGACAGTTACTGGGAACATTCCAAGTGGTCTCCATGTCCACTGGAATTCCTGAGTTGCCTTGTGGTTTTCACACATACGTGGTCTGATATTTGCAGATACTCCTCAAACCTTGGCCCTAGCATTAAATTGCAGAATTTTCAGCCAATTTAATGATAGCTACATTTCTTGTGCCTGTGAGCCTAGACACAGAGGCGAGTCCTGGGGAACAACATTTTTTCTCCTTTGTAGAGAGACAGCTCCCTTTATGCAAGATGTATTTCTCTCCTCAAGTACAGAGAAGTATTTAGGCTTATTACTGCTAATCCATTTATCTTCAAAGCAAGCTAATCTGTACTCTTTTCATGAAGGTGGAGAGAGTTGGAGGGTAACTCCTAGAAAGCCCTTTAAGAGAGCCCTTCCCTTAGCTAGCCCTGAGCCTAACTGACTCTCATTCTGCAATCTAGAAACAGCTGAGGATTATTTTTCAAGCCTAATAAACATTTGGTTAATTTCCTTTTTGTTATTCTGAATTTCTTTCAAATTCTCTTTCTCAGAAATGCTTCATTGCTTCATATTTCCAACTCAGTTTCATCCTCACTTCAAAGACTTCCTGTCAATGTACTCTAACTATACTCCTTTTTTAAGTCTTAGCTCATTGATGTCTTGTTTCATGCCTAGAACAACTCCAGGTGGTAGGTAGAAGACAGGGACACTGGTGTTAGCTTTGTATAAGAAGACAACAAAAAAGAAAGCATTGAGTGCATGTATGCCCAAGGTTAAATAGATATCTGAGTGAGTTTCAAATGTTTTGACTGAGAAAGTATAGAAAAACTGTCCATACAATTAAGAGGAAAAAAAAAAAAGAGCAGCAACAATCATCTGTAAGGTTAATAGAAATTTTTAAAATGCCTTGAATATGTGTTTCTAAAACAACCCAGCAAATGTATGAATTTAGAAACATGTGGCCAGGTCTCCGAATGCCCATGTTAGTTTTGTGTGCTTTAGGCCAATTGCTTCCATTTGTAAGCCCAAATTGTCCATCTTACCATTTCTTAAAAATATCAGATATATTTTAGGTTAAAAAAAAGAAAAAAAAAACCCCACCACCAGCAACTCACAGAAATCTTACTTTTGAATTCCAAGCCAGAGTGAAATTTAATCGCCGAGTTATAAACCCTCCAAGCGAGGGTTTATCTGGAATTGCCCACATAACCGCAAGTTCAGCAATGCAAATGACACTGCTATAATAAAGGAAATAAGAAAGCTTTCAGTATGTTGTCTAAGAACTTGAGCACATTGAAAGTGATTTATGAGCGAGCAGACTAAACATTTAAATGCCTTTCCTACCAATGGTGTATTTTTCAATACAACAAGCGCTCTCGTATATGATTCTGCATTCCAGGACGGCACTGCGCCTGACAATATAAGCCCTTTCCGATAGGGTAACATTTCCAATCCAAGATTAAAATCTTGGAAACTTGTCAACAGAAAAGGATGATAATATGAGTGAAACTGCAGCTATCAAAGAAAAATGCCTTGCAAGTAATTTCTGTAATGGTCAACTTCTAGTAAATTTCTCTTCCCCCTTTACTTGTAAGTAAAGGGGTTGGCCTGAAGGTCATTTTAATATTTTGGATAAGTACAGTTACAAACCAGAAACTCACGAACACAGGAAATAGCGAGTCATTTAATGCCATAAAGATCAACTTTTTACATTGCCTTTCTTAGCTCCATTTCTAATGCAGATTGTGGGGAATATTTTTCTTTTGATGAATAAGGGTTTAAGCAATGAGTTGACAATAAACCCTTGAACTTCATGAGGCACTAAAAATTAAAGGATCAGAGAGTCTTAAGTTCTCTTGAGTCTATTTCCATAATTTTTCTTTGCAACTTTATTTAATCTTCTACTCCTCCAGAGACTAGGACTGAATGACCTACTAGGTCTTTTCCATTTTTTTCTCCTTACAGTTCTCTTTTTCTGTTTAGGATGTGGGTGATCTCTCTAATCTCTGGTGTGCCCTTGGCTATACTGCAGGTAAATTGGGGTGATTCTCAGTTTTACCAGCTACACAGGATGGAGTATTAAAAAGCGTCTGTGGGCCAGAGAGCATATCTGACAAAGTTGAAACCATTTGTACATTTGTATTACTGTGATCTTTTGAAAATATTTTATTCCCGTCATACACTATAGTCGCTAAAATGAATTTCAAATTCTAACTTCTCATTTTTTTCTTGGGTTAGACATATCTTGCCTCTTTAAAGTTGTCTTCTTTGAATACATAGCATTTTCCTTGTCACTGCTCTGCATTCTTCAAAGCACAAAAACATACACGTGTACACATACACACACACATTCTTTTTCTTCTTCAAAATTTACATTTTCATTTATTCAGCGATCAATCAAGTGTCTTCCAACACATAATTATTAACCATCGACTACTTCCTGCCATCCAGACCTGGTGCTATGCCCTGAGGGGTGCAGTCCTAATTAGACATGCACTTGCTTCAGGTAGCTCAAGGTCTGCTAAAGGAGCTAGATGTGTTCTTGGTTAGCCCTCCTGCTTCAAAATAATAACCCTAGGAGAGGGAAAAACAGAGGGGAGTGAGGCGCATTGACAACCAATATGTCCAGTCTCAGGGGTCAGAGAAATCTTCCTAGAGCAGTGCCTCTCAAAGTGTGGTCTCTGCATTTTAGCATCATCATCACCTGGGATCTTGTTGGCAATGCAGATTATCAGGTCTCATCCCAGACTTACTAAATCTAAAACTCGAGGAGGGGTGTTCTGTCTGTTTTGAAACAAACCCTCTGAGTGATTCTAATACATGCTCAAGTTTAATAATCACTGCCTCAGAGGAAGTAACTTTGCAAGGAAGAGATGCTTTATTTACCATTATTACCTTTATTACCATCTCATTTACATAATTGAAACCTCTTGATAATGAAGTCATGTAAGATCTCCCATTGTTCTCTTTGGCTCCAAACTGTACCAAAAAACCCCCAAAAAAACTGGAAAAGAAAAAAGAAAACAGCTTCCATATTTATCATTTGTCTATCTGCACACATTTAAATGGTTTAGAGGTAAAAGTCAAATAACTAATTAGAGTTATGTAATTCAAAACAACATCATTAACAACAACCTGGATTCTTTTGAAAACTAAATAGGCTGAACTGACCAGATGAATTAAATGAGTGCTCCTGGAAATCCAGTTTGGTTTGTGAATGTGAGAACATCTGTGTCCTAGTACCCAAATATTTTGGAGCAGTCTTTTGAGCTATTTCTAGATGATAGAGCAAATTTCCATTTTTATCCCTATGGAATAGGAGTAGAATTCATGATTTTTTTTTTTTTTATCCCTTACCCACTTCTCTGTGGAAACGAAGGCAAATGAAAGAAAAGGAAATAAGTCAAACAACAAGAGGTGAACTAATTAAGTGATGTTTTTAATTATAGTTCTACATTGCAAGGAAAACTTGATAGAACTTAATTTTGAAGTTATGTAGATTATAGAATCTATGAATACAAAAGAAAAACGTAAGGTTATGAGTTATGGGTTCAACCACTCTCTCTATTTGTGTTTCAGTCTACCCTTGAGCGTCTCCACGTATAGGAAACCCATGCCTTTTAAGGAAGCCCACCTTGAATTACTGCTTTGTCACACTTCTGCTTCTTAGAGGACATTGAGGTAGCTGTGGGTTCCCTCTGTTCACCATTGCATTCTGCCTTCTCCCTAAGACTTTATTGATGGTTTTTCATCATCCCGATCACTCTTTTCAGGATAAGATCCAGAGCCTCTTAGTGCACAGAAATGAACACAATCTGTAGAGAGAAGAGCAGAAACATTGCCTCATTCACTCTGGACACTTTACTGGTCTGACATAATCTCATGTTTATATAGATGCTTTCTCAAAGTCGAATCACACAAATGGATCATTTGAAAGTTGCTGTTGTCAAGTCTGGTTGCCTCCATTCTCTGTGTGTACAGTTGAATCCCTAGCCCTTCACACAGGGGCTAGCATAAGAGTCTGGAAACGAATTGTTAGTTGAATTTAAATACTTTGTTGAATTTACGATGGCTCATTAGTTCTTTTTGGGTACTAATGTTTCACTGGCTAGGAGTCTGTGCAATTTAATATCATTCAGGCTGCTTTCCTCCCACGTGCCCTCAAGGGTATCATGAGAGAACTTAGCAAAAGCTCTTCTGAAATCTAGATACATAATTTATACTCTGTTTCCCTGATCTCTATCAGTAGGAAATGATGTTGTATATTACATATATGTATATATATACTTATTATATATAATATATTTTTATATATAATATATTATTATATATAACATATTTATTATTTATTTATCCTATATATGCTTAGTGAGTTTATGCTGAGTCTACTACTTCCTTTTCTAAGTACTCAGAAGCCATAGTTAAAAAAAAATTGTTCTGGACACTTCTCCAATGAAGACGTAAAAATGGCTATCAGACACATGAAAAAATGTTCATCATCACTAGCCATCAGGGAGATGCAAATTAAAACCACATTGAGATACCACCTTACACCAGTTAGAATGGCCAAAATTAGCAAGACAGGAAACAACATGTGTTGGAGAGGATGTGGAGAAAGGGGAACCCTCTTACACTGTTGGTGGGAATGCAAGTTGGTGCAGCCACTTTGGAAAACATTGTGGAGATTCCTCAAGAAATTAAAAATTGAGCTTCCCTATGGCCCTGCAATTGCACTACTGGGTATTTACCCCAAAGATACAGATGTAGTGAAAAGAAGGGCCATCTGTACCCCAATGTTCATAGCAGCAATGGCCACGGTTGCCAAACTGCGGAAAGAACCAAGATGCCCTTCAACGGACGAATGGATAAGGCAGATGTGGTCCATATACACTATGGAGTATTATGCCTCTATCAGAAAGGATGAATACCCAACTTTTGTAGCAACATGGACAGGACTGGAAGAGATGATGCTGAGTGAAATAAGTCAAGCAGAGAGAGTCAATTATCATATGGTTTCACTTACTCGTGGAGCATAACAAATAACATGGAGGACATGGGGAGATGGAGAGGAGAAGGGAGCTGAGGGAAATTGGAAGGGGAGGTGAACAATGAGAGACTATGGACTCTGAAAAACAACCTGAGGGTTTTGAAGGGGCGGGTGGTGGGAGGTTGGGGGAACCAGGTGGTGGGTATTAGGGAGGGCATGTATTGCATGGAGCACTGGGTGTTGTGCAAAAACAATGAATACTGTTACACTGAAAAGTAAAAAAAAATAAAAAAAATTGTTCTGGAGTCTCGTTCCAGATCAATGTCAAACTCAGTGCTCCATAGTCCACAAACACATGTTATTTCTCTTTTTATAAATCCAAATAACACTTGTCTATGTCTGGTTTCCCAGGAGTCTTTTCCACTGTAGTGTTCCTCAAGTTCACTAATAATAATTCAGTCCTATCTGCAAGTTCTCTGATTACTTTGAGACGTATTCCTGGACCAAGAGACTAGGATTCATTTGGAGCAGCACCTTTTAATCTTACCTAGTTAAGAATACATCTATCATCTATTTGCGAAGGGAATAGAAGATTAATTAGACCAAACTATAGTTGAGGTCCTATTTGGTTTGATGGCTAATATCAAAGCGAATCAAGTCAAGAGAACAAAGTGTTATTAAAGGGTTTGAAGCATGTGCTGTACTGTGTTAGGTGCTTAGAGAATACAACAAAATTAAAGATAAAGCCCTTCACTTATAAATCTGATAGTAGAGAGGGGGGTAATAAGACTTATTATGCCATAGCCCATATAGTTCAATTTGGGAACAAAGCCGAGCTTCAAAGAACACAATCCTTGATACCACAGGAATTAAAAAATAACTCGGGTTTTCTGCTTACATTCTTGAATTTTATCAGTTGTACCCTGACACCCTAGAAAACTCTTTTAAGTTCCCTTTGTTCTAGTCCTCTCATATTATCTACTCCCTACTCTTCTCTTTTTGCCACCCCTGAAAATCTCCTCCAACCCTCCAGAAGTGTCTCCCTACACTGCTGTCATGTGTTTCCTCATCTCTCCTTTATTTCTGTTTATCCATCTCAAAAGCCTCAGGCTGGTCTGCAAAGAAGACTCCTCTTGGAGGAAGAGAACAGAGAAGAGATTGAAGGAGGCCATGCCAAAAGTTCTCAGTGGCATAGAGGGAATGTTAAGAACATTCTGAGGTTAATAACTTTTATTCTGCCCTGATTATATTTTAGATATGATAAAAATATGGCATCAGATAATACAAATAAAGACTGGGTTGTGTGACAGGCAGTAACTTGCAGAGAAATGAAAAATCAACCCAGGCTCAAGAAGTCAAGGCATTCTGCATGGAAGTGAAATTTAATCAGGGTTCTGAATTGGCAAAGATAAGGAAGAAGGTGCATTAAAAATATTCTTTTAAGGGTTGTGCTATAGTCTGGTGTCTCTTGGTTGCTTCAGTGGCCAGAGATTGCTAACAAATTCTAAGCCTGGGTGTATGTTAAGATGAGCCTTCATTTGTGGTAAAATCTGTATTTGAGCCAATATATCTATATCTAGTTAGATAGGTATAGATAGATAGAAATATTGAATTGATCATATTTTGATATGCTGTTTGGAGAAGGGTGGGGTTATGGTTCTGCTGCTGAGCCAATCACTCACGCTAACCAGACTTGCTGGCGGGGCATAGGGTGGGAGCGGAACGCAGGATGGCGGGAAGAACAGTTGATAAAGAGAGGAACAGTGCCTTGGTCCTTGTGGTCTTTCCTATGTGTTATCTCCTGTGTGAAGGGGTTCTCACTCATTGAATACCGTCCTTATGCCAGGAATGCCATTAGGTACTTTGTGGACTGCACCTTCCTCATTCCTCCATGATCCTGTAAGAGAGTCAATAGTGCCCTCATTTTCCAGGCGAGGAAACTGAGCTCAGAGAGGCAAAGTCATTTGCTAAAGGGTCACACCGCTACTCAAAGGCAGAAACAGGATTTGAACTCAGATGCGTTTGGTTTCAAAGCTATTCCATTTTTATTGCATGACACCCTCTACATGAAAACAAATCAGAACTCAAGGAGACTTTTCTTCTTGTCCTTATAAAATATCTTGTCACTGAAAGACAAGGGAGACAGAAGTCCATGTCAGCTTTCAAATAGATTTCTATATTCTGTGAGTTCTATTAAATACACCTTTTCCTTTTTATGTTCTAGAATCAGTGTAGTGTAATTGTTTCAAAGAAGTAATGTCATTCTGTTGTCCTGTACAGATGAATGTATTTTCACAGACCTTGCTCTATTCAGGAGTTAATAATATCAGGAAAGTGAAATGTGCAAAGATAATTTTCGCTACTTGATTATTTACTACATGAGAACAAAGCTTGGTGAATGTCTGGCCCTTGGCTGAACTGAATTTTCTAGTTATTAATGCAACAGGTGCTGCAAAATGAAGTCTGTGAACTGAAGGCCAATTTTGGTGCAGAGGATAAAATGTGGAGCAATAGAGAGCTCAGGAAAGGACATGGTATATGGGGATACAGTGTCCCTGTAAGCGACAGACTATATTGCTGAGCAAGGGCTTCTCTAAAGTGCCCTGGCTGTTAATCCAATCAGAACCCTGAGCTGTAAATTAAAGCAGGAAAAGAACAGCAGAAAGACAGAGCACCCACAACCTAGAGCAGAACCGTCCTGGGAGAGAACACTGCAGGAGCAGAAAGCTGCTTTTTCTGTACTCCTTGTTTCCATTTTGTTACAAAGATTTGGCATGCCTGGGTGGAAAGATCTGGGTTAAAAATGCAGACGTGTGAGTGGCGATTGCATTTTGGGAGAGCAGCAGTGATGCTAGGATATTCCTGTGCACGTAAAAGGGGTTGTCATTGTAAACATTTACATTAAAGAAGCTCCCCTGGGAAACACTGTGTTCAACTGCCTTTTAAAATGATATTTTTAAAAATGATAGTTAAATTGATTTCCTTTGGTTGTTTGGTTTTGCTTTTTTGTTTTGTTTGTGTTTTTATAGCGGGGAGGAGCAGAGCTATAACTTTTCTAATTAGAAAATAAACTTAGGGGCACCGGAGTGGCTCAGTTAGGTTAGCTCTCCCTGACGTGTCAGGCGGAATCAGTTGAGCTCCAAGCACTTTATTTAGTTTTTCTGTTCTGTTACTGTCCACACTCCGTTGTAGTTGCTTGCCTTCCTTGTTTCCTCACCTAGAGAGCCACTCTTTATTCTGATGCATCCATTCGAATTCAAGCCGGTTGTCCCGTACTCTCCTCGGCTTCCTACGGCTGCCCTACATGTCTCTCCCATCTGCCCCTGCACTCATCACACCGCATCACGACTTGGTGAACACGCCTTTCTTCCCCACCAGGATTCCAGAATGTCTCGTTCAGCTTTGTCTTCCCAGCCCCTAGACTAATGCGGGCACCTAAGACTGTGGACCTGGGAAAACTGCTTTTGTTCATTTAAAAAAGGCATAATGATGAGAAAGCACCCATAAGAGTGGAACATCTTATTCTTGCCAGGAAGATCGGAAGTGCTGAAACAGAGAAGCAGTCTGATTTTCCAGCCCAGCTGCAGATCTTCAAATAGGGTTTTCAGATAGAACTCTCTGCATTTATATGAACTGGTTGCATCCAAGGAAACAGAACCCTGAGTCCCTTATTGAACGCAGGCCTCATGTCAATCATTTACACATAGTCCTCCTTGGCTCTGAGACTATCAAAAGCCTATTGGTTGGGGTGCCTGGGTGACTTAGTCCACTATGTATCTGCCTTTGGCTCAGGTCATGATCTCAGCATCCTGGGATTGAGCCCAGAGTTGGGCTCCTTGCTCAGTGGGGAGTCTGCTTCTCCCTCTGCCCCTCCCCCTGCTCATGCTCTCTCTCTCTCTCAAATAAATAAATAAAGTCTTTAAGAAGGAAAAAAACCTATCAGTTGTTTCCTTTTTAACTGCTTCTGTGCTTTCCCCGAATCTGATAATAGCCCTACCTTTTCCTGGGACTGGTGAGATGCCCCACGGTCCCTCTTCATATATGCTCTCCTTGCTGCCACACATTCATAAGCAGTTTCCTTGCTGGTCTTTACAGGATGAGGTTTGATGTATAGTCCTGCGGACACAGGAATCGGAAAACGTGGATTCTGGGCCCGTCTCCATGCTGAAAGACCTCAAGCAGTAGAGTAGATGGTTGAAAATGTGGGTTCTATCCTGCATGGATGTTTCTGAATGGTGCAACCTTAGACAAGTCCCCTGAAATCTTTAAGCCCTTAGCTTTCTCCTCTGTAAAATGTGGTAAGGATAATCCCAATTTCATAAGGAAGTTACTAGGACTAAAGATGATACAAGGAGTATGATGATTAGTTTTATGTATCAACTTCACCAGGCCATGGTGCCCACTTGTTTGGTCAAACCCCTGTCTAGGTGTTGCTGGGAAGGTCTTTTCTTAGATGTGCAGACTTTGTGTAAAGCAGGTTACTGTCCATAATGTGGGCCAGCTTCATTCAATCAGGTGAAGACCATAAGAGCAAAACACCAAGATTTCGCAAAGAAAAAGCAATTCTGCCTCAAAATTGCAGCAGAGAAAACTGCCTGAGTTTTAAGCATGCAGTTTTCAGATCAAGACTATAATATCAACTCTTACCTGAATTTCCAGCTTGCCAGCCCGCTCTGTACATTTCAGTCTTGCCAATTCCTTAAAACACACACACACACCCTATTGTAGGAAATAAAGCATTTGGCCCACTTCCAGGCACACAGGCCTCCATTAACATGAGCAATGATTATTATTAAACCTTCTGGACCTCCAGTTCTCACTTATACAGTGAGGGTATTGAGTTGCTAATCTCTGGGGTATTATTCAACTCCACACTCAAAAAATGTAATATAGAGTCCTGCGTGATAAAAGCTATTCTTATGGGGAGGGAGAACAAATTAAAATGCCTAAATCTTTCTCTATTGATTTTTGTGACTCAGTGGCAATGCTATTTATGCACTGTTACTGGTTTTAAGTTTCAAGATGTGTTTAAAAGTATGTCCAATGTGTTCTTGATAAGTTGAATATAAGGAATTTTGTAACATCCCCAAAGACTTTCACATTCAAGGAGAGCTGCGCTCTGACGCTTGTTCTATCATAGGCTAGGAATTGCTGGCCCAGTGGGAAAATTCAGATAAAGAAGAGGTTGGGAAGGAAGTCTCATTCTCCAAGAACCTCAGTGCTAGCAGATTTCACAGGGGGAAAGTGTAATGGGAGATGGGGATTATGAAAGTAAAGGCAGAGTCTTCTGAGCTTCCTTTGTGTTTTTGAGCTTGTTTTGTTCATTTTTGTTGTTTTTCTTTAAAAGAGAATAAAGCTGTAGTTTTGTTTTGGGAACTGAGGTATATGTTCTTTTACCAGAGATCTCCTTATCTCCATCAGCACACTCCCCTTCCCCACTGAGGATCTATTCTGTTATAGCCCACTTTTTCTACTTCATTTTTTCTAATAGAATCTACTACCTTCTGATATATAGTTATTTATCATTTTGTTTATTGTTGGTGATTCTCACTAGAATAGAAGATCCATGAGAGTGGATATTTTGTCCGCTGTATTTAGTGCTGTATCCTGAAGGTCTAGAACTGTATTGAGGGGGCTGCCTGGGTGGCTCAGTGGGTTAAGCCTCTGCCTTCAGCTCAGGTCATGATCTCAGTGTCCTGGGATTGAGTCCCACATCGGGCTCTCTGCTAGGCGGGGAGCCTACTTCCTCCTCTTTCTCTCTCTCTCTCTTTACCTGTGATCTCTGTCAAATAAATGAAGTCTTAAACAAAAAGAACTGTATTGAGGATATAGTAGGTGTTGAGTCCATATGTTTGCAATATGTAAAAATACCTGGAAACAAATTTCCTATTCTCTGCCACTCTGATAATACTTATTGCCATGCACCGAGGGTAATCTCCATGGTTGCACTTCCTTTTCTTTTTCTTTGCAAGGCAGAGGTCTTTGTGGAGAGCCTGTCATATCTGGTTTCATCCTCCCTGAGCCGAGACTTGAAACACTTCTGAAACGCAGATCTTGGGAATGATGAACAGCTTTTTTTTTCTAGGTTGGTGCTGTGATGATAGTAAAGTTGTTCTTGTAGTATCTTCATGTGATGAGTAACAAATCTTAGTGATCCCAACCTGAAATTAATTGGACGGTCGTGAGATTTGTAATCAGGTGACCCAGACTTTGGTCACGTCCTAGGTAAATCCTCAGGATGTCTCTCTTTGTCTCCACTTTCCCATATACCCCAAGGCGTATTATATGAGGCAGGTATAGAAACACTCAGCAGGAGATAAACTCACTTTTGCAAAAGTTCCTCACTGTAATACGAGAATACAAAGATTCTCGAAAGAAAGGGAACTTAAAATTTCTGAACATCTGTTATATCCTTCCATGTGATTTAGCTTAGCCCTCATGTCAATCTTGCAAGTATTACATGATTTACCCCCATTTTAAAGACAAGGAACCTAAAGCTCAGAGAGGTACTTAAATTTCTCCCGGTCAGACAACTGTAAGTGGCTCAGTGGGATTTCACTGAAGGTTCTGAGGACTCCCCAGCTGGGGTGCTCTTTACCCTGTCACACTAACCAACAGGAAGGAGGAGAACCATGCCTGCTTTGAAGCCCCATCTGTCTGAATTAGACATAAGGGCCACTTCTGGGTGGTCACAGTCCTGACAGAGTAAAGCTTGGTCAGCACACAAGAGCCTTTTGGGAAGAAGATGTGCCTCCCACTGGGTGGGGGTGATCACACACCAGGGTTGACTTTGGCTCACAGAGCATGAGCTGTGTTCCGCCCAGCATTCCCCGGCTCCAGAACCCCAAACGTAGCCCTGAACACAGAAGTGATCCCTGTAACGATTCCAGATAACTCTGCAACAGCTTGCCCATTAAAGTTAAATGTCATATTCACAAGTACCGCTTTGTGGGAGGAGAGCCCAAAGTTGTATCCACCACACTTCAGAGGAGAATAGCTGGAATTATCCAGAATCTCTGAAAAGCCCATTACTGCTTTGCTAATCTACATTTCTTTCTATCAAAAATCAAGTTAGTCAGTATGTGTGAGTCTGTTTCTGGGCCCCTCTTTTCCATTGATCACTTTGTCTCGGCATCGTCCATTCCACACTGTGTTAATTCTTTTGCTTCATGTAAGTTTTGTTATCTGTTAGCTCCTCTTTGGGAGGTGTCTTTGCTTTTTCATATGAATTTTGGTCTTAACTGTTAAGTTCCACCAAAAAAGTGGCAATTGATTAGAGCTGCTTTGAATTTATTGATAAATTCCAGGCAAATTGGCAACTTTTATGGTACTGAGTGTTCTAATCAATGACAATGATATACCTCTCTACTTTAGGTCTTCTTGAATGTGTTTCAATTAAAATTTTATAATGTTCTTCAGGAAGATCTTATACATCCTTTGTTAGTTATTCCAAGTTTATTCCAAATACATTTTTATATTATCCAAGTGGGATCTTTTTACAAACTGCATTTTGAAACTTCTTATAGGTGAAGTAAATGAGCTGATTTTTGTACATTGATTCTGAATGTAGCAAAGTTGCAATCGTCATTTACTTTGTCTTTTCAGCATGAAAAATAACGGTTTGCTTCCTTCTTTCCAACTCTTATATTTTTATCTGCCATAACACACTGTCTAGGACACTGGGTTCAGTGATGAACAGAAGTGGTCATGGCACACAGTATTCCTGGTCTTCAAAGCAAAACTTTTAATCCATTCAGGATGATGTTTATTATAAGTATTTTGTAAGTAAGTTAGTTATGAATGGATGTTGACTTATATTGAATGCATTTTCTCTGTCTATTGAGATAATGATTTATCACCTTTATACTTTTAATATGGTGAATTCCATTAATTTTTTTTTTCTGCTGTTAAAATAACTAACATTTCTAAGATAAAGCCCCCTTGGTTAAAATGTATTATCTTACTTAGACACTGATGGATTTGCTTTGTTGATATTTTATTAGGATTTTTCTATCCAGATACATGAATGACATTTATTTGTAATTTTATTGTCTTTTAAGGTTCCTGTCAGATTTTAGTATCAAAGTTATGTTAGCATCACAAAATGAGTTAGAGGATGTTTCTTCTTTTACCTACTTGAAGTTTTTTTTTTTTTTTTTAAATGATTGGAATTCCTTGATTGTTTTGTATAACCCATGGGCAAATTGTCTGACATTTGGCATTTGCTTTGTTGGCATTTGCTTTGTGGTAAGACTTTAAAGTACTGTTTCAATTACTTTTAATGGCTGCAGCGTTACTCAGATTTTTAAAGTTTGTTTTCAATCAGTTTGCATATGCTATATTTTCTCAGGATTTTTTGATCTCATCAAGGTTTTCATATTTATTGGTGTTGAGTTAGTCCTATTGTCCTTTTATTATATTTTTAATCTTTGCAGCATCTCTAGTTTTATATTTATTTTTTCATGATGTGCTTTATTTGATCAGTCTTTTTTTCTTGATCAACCTTACCAGAAATTGGTCCATTGTATTTTTTTTCCAGTTAACAGCTTTTCAGTTTGTCATATTCTATTTCATTGATATCTGCTGCTATCTGTATGATTTCCTACTTTCTGTTTTTTTTTTGCTTTTTTTTTCTGTCTCCCTCCACTAATACCATAGGTCTGATGCTTTGGGCATTCATTATTAGGCTCTTTTCTTATCCAGTGTAAGTACTTACATGCTTATCTTTCTTTTTTACCCCTTTAGCTGTACCCCCACAAGTTTGGAAGCAATATGTTTGTTACCATTCAGTTATGAATATTATTTTATTTCAGTAAGAAATGCTTCTTTGACCCATGAGTTATTAAGAAGTATATTTATTAACTCAATCTTTAGATTTTTCTAGTAACATTTTGGTTATTAATTTCTAACTTAAATGGTGACTAGAAGAGGATCTATTTGACTTTAACATTTGAAATTTTTTGAAATTTACTGGCCAGATATGGGGTCATTTTTTGGTAAATTTTCTGTACACACTTCAAAAGAAAGCATGTTTTGCTGTTTTTAGGTACAGTGTTTTATATATGTATATATCCAGAGATCAAACATAATTCTGTTTTCAAAACTGCTATATCCTTAGTGATTCTTGTTTGTTTGACAGAATTACTCAGGTAGCTGTATTAATTAAAATTTGTCACTATGATGCAGGATTGGTGTATTTCTTTTTATAATTCTGTCAACTTTTGTTTAATATACATTAAGGTGGTTTTTGTCAACATTTATAAATTTAGACCTGTTACATCTTTCTGGTCAATTGAAACTCTTATCACTATGTGGCTACATTTTTTTTTTTTTTTAATCTGTAGCGAGACTTTGTTAGATGTCTACTTTGTCCAATATTAATATGGATATATCAACTATCTTTTGGTTTAGTATTATATCCTTTTGCTTTTGTTTTTTGTGGGACCTGTACTTTGGTTAAATGTCTCATCAGCAGCATACGGTGTGGATCAAGTAACCTAACAATTTTGCTAAGTAAATTTTCATTTACATTTATTATAATTACTGATACATTGGATATTTTTTCTAGCGATTTATTTTGTGATTACCATTTGTCTCATCTTGTTTGTTTCTCTTTCTCCCCTTTCTTGACTTCTTCAGGGGTGATTTTTTTTTCTTCTCACTTCTTTCCACACTATTGGTATAAAGGTGACCCATTGTATTTCTTTCCATTGAATTGTTATCTTGTAAATATTGCTATGTATACTTCTCAAAGGCCATCTCAAAGTAGCCCAGTATTTTTACTCTTCTGCAGAATGATATGATGGCCATTCCAAATGAAACTCCCATTGCCTGCCTCTCTGATCACCTTTTTGTGACTGACATGCTATTGCTGTTATGTATATTTGTGCCACTTCTTTTTTTCCTAACTACATAAGACATTATTGTTTGTGTTTCATGCCATCCATGTCTGTTTAGATTATTGCACATATTTATTTCTGCCATTGCCCATAAATCCCTCTTTAACCTCAGAGTTTCCATCTGGGATCACTTTACTTCTGCCCAAAGTACTTCTTTTATTGTTGCCTGGTGTCACCATTGCTGTTGGGTTCCATCTTCTTGACCCTTTGTTGGAAACCTATTTCTATTGTTTGTGTGACCAAAAGATGATTTTATTGTCTTTGGTGTTTTTGATTAAATCATGATGTGTCTAGGTATGGTTTTCTTCTTATTTATTCTGTTTAGGATTTGTTGACCTTCCTGAGCCTGTGGTAGGATGACTTCAGCCATTCTTGAAAATTATCAACCATTTTTTTTTTTAAATACATTCCCTCTCTTTTCCTCTGGAACTTTAATTTAGATAATATATAAAACTGTCTCACTCTATCCTCAATGTTTCTTAACTTACCTTTTAAATTTTCCATACCTCTGTCTGTATGTCCAGTATTCTGAAAATATTTTTCCTTTTATCTTTTAGCTCATTCTGTCTTCAGCTATGTCTAAGTTATCCATCACTGTGTAACCAATTACTCCAAAACTTAGTACTCTAAGATAACAAACCATTTTCTTTCATTTTCTGAGAGGTGGAAGTCCAGGAGCTGTGGTTTGGCCCATGGCCCCTCATGAGATTGCCTTCAAGCTGTAGGCCAGAGAAGCAGTAACCTCGAGGTGCTGGGAGATCTGCTTCCAGGTTCCCTCATGTGACTGTTGGCAGGAGCTCATCATGTGGCAGGTTGGCTTCCAGCGAGTAATGATGAAATAGAGAAAGAGTGGGAGAGAGGGAGATAGAAACCTAAAATAGAAGCCACAGTATCTTTTAAAACCTACTCTCAGAAGTACATACCATCTCTTGTGCCATTTTCTATTGATATGTACTTCTGAGAGTAGGTTCCACACATGTTGTAGGATTGTACCCTACAAGGGTGTGAGTATCAGGATGGGGGGTATTTGGGGCCATTTCAGAGGTTGGCTACTTGGTAGCAAAACAGGTCCGTTCTTAATGGGAATGATTTTATTTTCCATTTCTGGATATCTATTTTTTTTTGGTTTGTTTTGCAAATAGGTCTGCTTCTTCTCTCCTTATGATTTGAATTTCTTTCCTATTTTTAAAGTACATCAAATACATTTATTTCATGTTTTATGTCTGATAACTCCAATATCTGAAAATTTTGCTGATCTGAATTCACTGCTTGTTGTTTCTTCTGGATGTTACTCAAGGTACTTTGATCCCCAATCTGTTTTTTCCTTTTAAATGCAACTCTGTATTTCTTAGACTTCATCTATAGAAATTCTTTGAGAACAGATTTGGGGCATATTCTTTCAAAGAGGAATTGCACTTGATTCTGTCGGGTGCTGGGGGCACTTTTAGCCTAGAACCACTTTAAACTAAAGTCCTGGCTTGTGGTTTTTTATATGACCCAGATAACGTAAATTTAGGCTGCAAAACTTCATGAGGATTCGCTTATGTTTATAAATTATTAGAGAAAATTCCCCCCTCTCAATCAGGGTCAAATTTGAGATTATTAAAAAAACCCTTGAACTAGTTTACTCTTATACTCAGGTTAAATGCATTTGGAATTAATGTCACTCAGAGGACTCCTCCCTTAGACAGTTCACCTTGGGTGGGGCCGTGGCCTCATCTGTCCTCTGTGCCCTTCAGTAGGGTGGAAACTGAAGCTCAAGTTCACTCACAGCATATGGGTTCCCTGCCTGGGTTCCTAATTTTGCCAAGTTTTTGGCCTCTGAACGTAACTGATAAACTCGTCAACGCTTTTTTAAAAACATATTCTTAAACACTTATGTTATCCAGTGCTTCTGATTATTTTCAGTTCTGATTATCTCTAATTATTTAAAATATTTCTAATGACTTTCAGTGTGGGTTGGTCAAGAAACCTCTTCTCCCATGCTGCTAGAAATTAGTGTTCTCCTCTTCCTAACTTTCCAAGTTCTGTTGGACTTTATTATATGTAGCCCAGAATTGGAATGTAGTGATTGCCTGATTTTTTGCTAAGTTTGGAGGATTATGTTGCATAACAATAGGCAAAGATCTTGTAGCTTCCTGCTTCGAGGTCTCAGTAGATATTCAAAAAGGATGTCCAAATTTTGTGGGATTTAGTGAGATTTCTGCAGCAGGATCTGATTCACTGGAGAAAACTAACTTCTTTATTTTAGCAAGTATATATTCTGAAGGTTTGAAAATTTTAGAATAGGCAATGATGTGAGTAGGAATCTCAACTATCATTCTTTCCAAACACAGAAGAATGGGCTAATGATGACAGAGAAACTTTTAAACCTATGATTTCTCATTTTTTCTTGATACTGTACTTTCTCTTTCTTGGTTCCATCTTTCACATTAAATATCCAATTTTAAATTCTATTGTCTAATTGATTTAATGATTAAGAAAATGTTCCTGATATTCAGCCTAAATTTTTCTTCCTAATTTATTCCCATTACTCCTGGTTAAATCTTGAATAACTAGGATTGATGAGGCACCAAGAACTAATTAATTGATTGCCAAAGCATTGTGGTATTTTCCAACTCCGCAGTGAATTCTCTTAGTCTTAGAAACCCTTTTAGTGGTAAACTGCATTGTAAGGCTGTTCGTTTGTTGTATTTCTGGGTGTTTTTCACAGGCAAGTTAAGTTTAATGTTTTCCCCAAAGATGTCACATGTAGGCATAAACTAATGCAAGGCTAAATTTATACTTAGACATTTTTACTTGCTCTTCTGTGATAGAGTTGATCATCTTTACGGAAAAGGCTTTCGACCCTAAGAGACCCTCAGAGAGCTACATTATGGAGTACTACATTCTTAGGGATACCCTTTGAACATCATATGACTCTCCCCAAGCATGCTGCCCACTCCTGGGCCATAGCTTCCTCATTTGCTTCCTTCTGTAAACTCGTTGCTCACTCTACATTGTAGCACCCAGTACAGCCCTAAGTGTGGTTTTCTTTGGTGAGTTTCATGGCCCCAGTGTGATTATAGCTCCCTGAACAAGAATCTCCTGACATCCTCCATTTTCTAATGCCTGTGCTGGAAAATACAATACTAAGTTTTTAGTATTTAGTTTGGGGCACCGTGTGTCCTTAGTATTCAGAACAGTGATAGCAATTTATATTCTAAAATCTGGAAAGACCCCTTCAGGGCAGTAGGGTTTGATCTGAATTTAGATGATTGAGTAGGAGTTAGGCAAGAGGAAAAGTGAAGACAGGGTCTTTTAAAATTTATTAATTACTTTATTTTTAAGTAGGCTCCATGCCCAGCAGGGAGCCCAGTGCAGGGCTTGAACTCAGAGTCCTGAGCCTGCAATCAAGAGTTGAACACTTAACCAACTGAGCCACCCGGCTGCCCCAGAAGTGGACAGGCTTTTTACATAGAGGGCACTAACTACGGAAATCCACCAAGGCAAGGGCTATTTGGGAAATTGGTGGTCCTGGAACAAAGGGTGTGTGGGTGAGGCAGGCAGGGTCAAGTCACAGAGCATCTTGTGTGCCATAATTTGAACACTGAATTCATCTTGAGTGAGATGAGGACTCTGTAACTGGAAGAGGCTCCATAAGTACTCGTTTTTGATGATGATAGTGACGTTTTACATTCTTGTTTAAAAGGAGTGGTTTGAGTGGAAGAAAATCATTGGATCTTTTATTTACGACATGTATTTGGTTTGCAAGTTGCTGCAGGATTCTACATCAGATGTATTGTTTTACTGCTCCCCATTCAGGTATTTTTAATGTCCAGTTCATGAGAGAAGCTCTTCTGGGATAAGAATGCAGGATGACTTAGGAAAAAATAAAAACCAAACAAAACAGTGTGGATTTGACAGTTCTGATATGTACAATCTTAGATACTTAGTTGACCTAGAGGGACTGTTAGGCATTGCTTTTCACATCTGTTTGACAGATGGGTGAGGCATATCCTTGCTCTAAGGAAGGGGATAGCATGGAAGGGTAGACCTTTGTTCTGGAACTTAAATGTTATTACTGGTAGGATGGAAATGGGATATTTTTTTTTATTGATTTATCAACTTCTTTTTTCATTTTCTTTATTAATCCTTAGAAAATACCTTTCCTTCTTTTTTCTCTTTTAAAGTATTGTGTGGTACTCAAGTCTGTCTTTTTTGTACCCTTTGAATTTTAAGTATTCTATCTTCATCTCATGAGATCTGGGAAATGCTGCCTTGTAAGTGCCTTATCTTGGTACAGTATTGTATTTAAACATGACTGTGGCATTTATAGAATTACCTCAGAGCGGTGCCCAAAGGATTCTTACGGTGTTTGCCTTTCCCCACTAATGAGCACTGTGTGGGAAGTGAGGAGGGTCAAGGTCATTCAGTAATGTTTTGTGTGTAGCTTTTGTTGCTCAATGTGGGATTTAGCTTGATACCCTCAGAATTTATTGGTTGGTTGGTAACTACATTAATAAAGAAAAATAATTTTTTCCCCTCTGGGATTTCTGTTAGAATCACTGTGAGTTCTTTAACATGCTCTTAATTTAGTTTTGGACTGGCGGGTCCCAGATGTTCCACACCTTCTTTCCCTCCAGTTCTTCCTGACTGCTTACCCAGGTGTGCTAGGGAGGAAAGAAAGAAGTCATCCGGGGAGACTGAAAGAGGAAGATGGGAGGAGGGGGAGGTAGAAGAGAGGAGGATGACAGTGGAAGGAAAGGGGGGCATGTGAAAAATGGGAACTGAGTGGGGGGAAAGAGAAGATGAGAAAAGAGATTCTCTTTTCCCTCTTTCCATATTTCATTTACTAGATACAGACTCATTGAGCAGTGCCTTGGGAGTGTAAGGAGTAAAGGTTGACTTGTCACTAAGCAAGGAAATTCAAACTAACTCATAGCCTCAGAAACTATTTGAGACAGCAGTTGTAAAGAAAAGTAATAGGACAAAAATACATCGGACACATGGTGGTAACATTCATTTGTATGAAGGTAAAGTGTATTCATGATTTATGTCCTTTTTGATTAACACCTTGAGATGTATATGTGTAGGGGCATAGTTTATTTATAACTTTGTTTTGGCAGTCCTTTGGCATCTAAACCATCTTTTGAAATACTGTGTAAGGTCAAAGAGACAATTCTAAAGTTGGTAATGATAGAAATTAAAAGGTAAAGAAAATAGAGGAAGGCAGTTCACCACGGAGACATCAAATTTTATTTTAATTTTTCAACCTGAAGTTTAACACAAAAGATAAATCTTTCCCGACAGGGTAGGCTAAGGAATATATCACATCAACTTGCAAGTTATTAACTGGGCTTTGTGTGTGTGTTTGTGTGTGTGTGTGTGTATGTATGTGTGTGTGACAGATATCACCTCAGTAACTGCTCCAAATGTATTTACTTTATTTTAAAGGTTGTTCTTTCCATTATTAATGCCATCCTGAATCACAGAGCTGTTTATGATGAAATGTGCTACTCTAAAAATCCTGTAAATGCATCTGCAATGGTTGCTGATATTTCGACTCATCCTAAAATATACAGTAAATTTTTGCAAGATGTTTTTATCTTACTGTATATTCTCTGCAGACTGTTAGAATCCCAATTTATTAACTCTCTGGAAGTTGAAAGCTATTCTTGAATAAAGTGATACCAATATTTATCAGGATTGGCTCAAATTATGTATTTTGTGAAATAACTGCAAAATTCCAGACTTTGAATGTTTTATATCAGTAATGATTCTGATAGGGGTAGTGTGGACAGGTTTTAATGAGCTTCAGAAGGTTTTTTTTGTTGTTATTTTTTATTTGTTTGTTTGCTTATTAAAGCCAGAAGGTATTTCTCCTACAGTGTTTGCAGTGTCGCCACTAAAATGCAGAACTTCTGCTTAAAGTAAAACAAACAAACAAACAAGGCTTTAATCAACCTCATAAATTCCCAACTTACCCAGTTGTAAAGATGTAGGGAAAAGTGGTGTGAGAAACCTCAGCTGAGATGCCCGAGACCTGAGTTTAAGAACCATTTTATTTTTTTTTCTCTTCCTGACAGGACAGCTTAGGCTGGACAGTTAACCTTTCAGAGACTTGGTTGCCTCAAGTATAAAATAAGGAAGCCAAATATGCTGGTCTTTGCTTTAGGATTTTTAGTCTGGACTGATCATCTTTCTAGACCAATCATCTTTCTAAACCAAATGGGGTTCCCCGTGGCTCTCAGAGTAACAAGAGTATGACTAGATAGATGGTCATATAGTGAGCCATGTTTGCCTGTGTGATTCCAAGACCACTCAAGCAAAACAAAGAAGTAGAAGATGTTAATCTAATTGCAGATTTGGATTCTAGGGCCATGAAATACAAGTCCCGGTCTTGGGGCCCTTCCCCAGATCACCTAGATTAGATTTTAATTCATGCTCCTCACTTGACAGATGAGGAAACTGAGTCCTAGAAGGAACTTGGGGCTTAGAAGTCTCACAGATCTACTGTTGGCAAGACCTGGGGCCTGGACTTCGAAACCCCTTGACTGGATCTTCTTTGGCAACCCACCTTCCCTTTTCTGCTCCCCTTTGAAAACTTGCTGTCAGGAGAGGACAGCATAGCCTCATTTTAGGTGCAGCTATAAAAGACTGATGAGTCTTCAGTTTGTTTGTGGTGTGTGTGTGGGGGAGCATAATAATGCAGTCTGATTCCTGACAGCAATAAACTGAGAGGGGGCTGGTTTGTGGAGGGCACACAAACTTGTTTTCAGCATCTCTCAGATTAGCCCCTCATGCTTGCTTTCTTCATCATTATTTCCCCCCTCCTCTTGCTATTAAGTAAAAACAAATTTCTGCTCAAGCATTGAAAGTATCACAGGCTGTGGTCTCTGTGTTTTCAGAAAAAGAAAAACCAATCATTTATTAATTTAATAAGGATTTATTAAAGAGCTATTATCTGCCTGAGTCTTGAAGTTAGTAACAATGAGCAAGACTGGGCTCCTGACCTGTTAAGTTTTCAATCCAGTGATAGATACCCTCTTGGTCCCTTGGCCTAACAGAAGAGAAATCAGCTAGGAGATATGTGGTCAGGAGTTCCTGGGTGAGTCTTTGTCACCTCTTTTCCTTGTCTGCTCTTTTCAGAGACAGAAGTTCTTTTAGGAGGTATAAAATAAAAGTAGTGGCAGAATTCTTTCTCACTGTCCTTTTTCTTGAGGTGTATTCTAAATATCAAAGGTTTTACTAAAAGAAGGGACTTAATGCATTCTTCCTGATTTTTTGCAGTGTATGTTGAACCTAAACTGAGGACCACAAAAGTGAGCATCTTAGGAATCTTAAGACTAAAAAGGGATATGTAAATATTCCATATGCAAAGGAAAGCACAAAACAGACTGCATCTGGGATACTTTTAAAACCCACAGCCCACAATCTTTGTTACTGCAATATTTTGGTACTGTTTCAAACAATTTCTTCCACCTTGTATAATCATGGCACTGAATAAATGTTCAACATTAAAACAGTTACTGCTTTTCAGCTCCAGGATGGCTGTGTTTCAGAACTCAGAGAAGCATGTGCCTCCTGGATGAAAGGTGTAGTATCAATGCAACTTATTACCATTTTAGGCAGAATTCCCAGGCTGGCATTTAGCAATTAAAAAAGCAAAGCTAAACAAGCCCGGGAGATCAACATTTCCTTTTCTTCCAACCCAAGAAGCTCAGTTATTGTGGACAAAGAAGTAGAAGGCTCCACTGTCCTTTGTTGACTCTCTTTGGGGTTTCTAAAGCAGCACAAGCGGCAAGTGAGAGAATTATTTTTTCGTTTCCATTAATCAACAGAGAGTCTAAATAAAGAGGTACAAATGGCTCTTTCAAGAATTTGTCAAAGCAGAATTCGCATTAGAAAAGATTTACTGATTTTCTCTCTCTTGATATTTCCAGGTCTTTATCTTCTCTTCAAGAGTACTCTGACCCGGGCTTAGCTTTGCAAGGTGCATGGTTGAGTGGGAGATTACCTTCATAAGAAAATGTCGATTTAGAAAAATATACCCCTGGGAGAGCATGGTTTAGTAAAATAGACATTTCCCTAACTCAAAGAAAAGAAACTCAACATTTTCAAAATATCATATACTCGTGGTTTCTGAGTGATGGATGAAAAGTACTTTCCTCAGATATACATTCTTCTCTGGATTCAGGACTTGGCTATGAGAATAAATTTTTCTCCCAAATGTTGTTACCTTTAAATATTCAGTATTGATTTCTGCCTATTCTCTCTCCCGAGTTCAAAGTTATGTACCCTTCGACTAGTTTGTAAGGTATCTGTACTTACAAGGAAATGTGAGGTCTCCTTTCCAGGGACTGCTGTAATTTTTTCTCTGCTTCTGTCGATATAATGCATCTAAGAACTCTAACCTTAAGGCCAAGTAATTTACCATTAGTGGGGTCTGTGTTTGTTGAAAACACCCACAGAGAGATGACGATAATTGTTGTCATCAAAACTAGCGCTTTGATTATAAGTATATGGACCTAAATTTCTCTCAAACACATTTTAAAACTTTTTATCTATCAATTTTCTCAGCAATAAACAACACAATGGAAATAGAAGTATGTATTAAGCCCAAGGAAAAAAATCTTTCAGATGAAGACCCTGTTGTTATCTTTTTAACATTTTTATTCTTTCTGTGATGTACTAGGTACCATAAGTGTGAACTTGGTTTCAATTGTCCCCCGATTCTCAAGTCCAGGAGCATTATTTGATATTCTTCCTGGAGGGCAGCAACTACGCTGGAGAGTTACATACACAGAGAAAGGCACAGACAGATATTTGGTTACAATTGTTACCTCCCAAGTCAATAGTTGTTATTTGTGTATTGCTCTGAGGCTTAATGACAATTAGATTGAACAAAGCAGCCACTGGAGGACACTGCACCCGCTAAAGCCGCTGCCTGATGCAAAAGCACACAATCCTAAAGCTAGCTAGGGTCATTCTATATGACACTGTAAGGATGAACACATGACACTGCATATCTGTCAGAAGCCTGCAGAACTTTACTGTGCAAAGGATGAGCCTTCACGTATGCAAATCTGAACCAATCATTTAGGAGTCTCGAGGATCCCAGGATGGGATGGAGTATGGGACAAAAGAATCTAACACCGTTACATGTGTATGCAACAAAGTCACTAAAGCGGCGATTGGGGAGTGGGGGTGGGGATGGGGATGGGGAAGGTGTTGCCAATACCCACGTCAAGTACTTCTATGACTGTGGGCACCATGGACATACACGGTGTCTTTTGAGCAACACCTGTATTGAAATCACCTATGTCACGTTTCAGTTCTATTTTGAAAATAAACATGAAGTTGTCTTCATTTGTAGAGATTCTGAGTCAGTAGGCGTTGTGTGGGTCGTTTGTTGAAGAGGTCAATGAATGTTAACATAACAAGAACCTAGTAATAATCACACAGAGGCTTAATATTCAAACAGGGGTGGGATGAATTATGCAGCAAGAGTTTAAATCTGTTTCTTCTCCTTTTTTCAGCTGGCTTTCAATCAGAAATCGGTGTGAGCTACACGTTCCCTAAGGCTGAATTGACTTGTTTATGTAATTGCCCTTTTTCTTCTCCAAGTTAAAATTTTTGTGATGGAAAATACCTTTCTCCTTATTCTGTATTTTTCCTTCTATCAGGGCAAATTTCTGCATTAGATTGCAATAATTGTGAAACAGGAAAAGAATGTATGTTTTCAATTTTTGTTATAAAAGCTATATTAAAAAGGCTGTTTGATATATGGGTGCTGGTCCTTATAAATAATATATGAGAAATTAAAATATTCAGACACACCAGGAATTTGGAATAGTTAGAAATGTGAAGTATGTAGGGCTCCATTGAGTGATTTTTGCAGTGCTAGGAGGTCATAAAGATGATGAGACTGCTAACAATGCGAGCTTCCCAAGCCTCCCCCTCCTGGTTCTGGTGTTAATGATTCTAGTTATTTGCAGTGGAATTTATGCTGTTTTAGTGATGAGGTCAGGGGGGAGTTGGGAGGTGAAGGTAAAAAATACTGTAACATTGGGCAGTGCCTCTTCCGTAAAATCTTCCTGGAATTTTTCCTGCCTTTAGTAGTCTTGAGGTGGGGTTTTAATTGCAGCCACAGGTAAGGCATCATGAGATCAATTAAACCTCCAAAACTCTGTGCATCCAACTGGCCTGTGATCATCCTTGTGATCCGTAGTAGCCCTAAGGGACCAAAGGAGAAGAACTCTGGTATTAGCCTCAAAACCATCTCTGGCCTGTCCTAGGAGATACTAAAACAGCAGTTTGAGTCTTCTGAGAACTTTCATTTATTGACAACTTAGTGTATTATGTGAGATTGCTTTCATGGGATGCTAGCTATCTCCATGAAATTGCTGTAGAGTTGTGTTGTTGGCAAGGAACATATTTTTCATAAATACACATGCACACACGTACACAGTACAGTAGTGAAGAGTCACAAGTGTTTTATGCTACATTTTAACTTCTACATATGGCAGTGATTTTAGGAAATCTATTAGGGAAATCTAATTTTACAGTGAGGAAATCGAGATTCCAGCTACAACACAAGGACAATTCTTCCCATTAGAATATGGGAGGGCAGGGGTTGAACCCCAAGCACAGTACTCTTTCTGTGGCTTTATGGATACAGACAAAGATACAGATACATACTTGTAATACAAAACTTGTTAGAAACATAGTATCCAACAAATTTGTATGAAATAAAACTCACTAATTCTAGCTGGAGTCTAAGGTTTTTTTTTTTTTTTTAAGATTTTCTTTATTCATCTGAGAGAGAATGAGAGAGCACACAAGATGGGAGAGGGTCAGAAGGAGAAGCAAACTCCCCGCTGAGCAGGGAGCCCCAGGTGGAACTTGATCCTGGGACTCCAGGATCATAACCTGAGCCAAAGGCAGTCGCTTAACCAACTGAGCCACCCAGGTACCCTAAGTATTTTTTTCTTTTTTTTCATCATTTTTCTATACTGAACTCATACATTCCATAAATAAAAATACTTATTTTTTTAGTAAAAATACTTTAAAGACCAGATACTCTTGATTGCTTAAAGTCATAAATGACAAAAGGAGTCTTGAGCAAATGCCTTCATTTCATACATTTTGTCTAAGAACACTTTGTGACCTTTATCATACCTACCGCAGAGCTTTGCCTGTGAATAGTGCGCTCAGTAAATCTGTGTTCGTTAATCAAAGAGATGAGATGCAGGCATCTCTCAATTTATTGTCAATGAGTGAAAAATTGTTCTCATTTCATCATAGAATTATATGGAGCTGCTATGTGGATGATTGCATCTCCATTGTTTAAAGGAAAACGTAAAGAAAGTATATTATAATGAATGCCTATCAAATGCTAGTGACTTTATTATGGATTATCTCATTTAATTCTAAACACATCCTTGCACAATAAGAATATAATCTCTGCCTAAAGGTCAGAAAGTTGAGCCTCAGGTCACATAACAAGGAGTAATACGGTCAGGGTTGGAACCAAATTCTGTATGACCACAAAGCCCATCATTTCTCATTCTATAGTCAAATCTCATACAAAAAAGAGACTTCATGGTGTTTCCTATAGCTATTTTCAAATGTCTAAGTGCCTGGGTGGGACATGAGGAGAAGGGGAGGGGGGAAAGCAGAGTCAAATTCCCCACAGATCAGTTTTTCATTCCAAATGGTACATGCTGTTCTTTTTCTTTGCCTGACTTCACAGTGCATCCCGATGCTGTGCAACTCCGTTCATCTCGAGACCTATGGAAAGAGTTTTATGTTTTAAACAATTAGACTTGACAGTGCTATTGTTTCTTTCTTATTTAATATCCTTCAGCCCTGAATCCCAGCCAGAATCTGTATTCTCTCTCCAAATTTAATTCCCATTCCTCGTACATATCACTTAGTTGTCGAGAGACAGTGACTTAATAGCATTTGTTCCCGTGGCTTAAGAACATCTGGGTTATGTCACTTTTTTAACTGACCTGTTTAACTCAGAGGGAATAAAGTTCTTTGTCTAATGATCTTTCAGGGCCCTTATAATTGTTGATTTTGCTTTCCAGATCCTATGTTGTTCTGTAAATGTCATGAGATGACAAGATTTCTAGGTATTAACCTGTTTCTGCTCAGAGAAGGATGGTAGTTATAAATACGGAAGGAACAGGAACAAAGATATTAATAGAGGAGAAGCTAACAAAGTCATAGTTGTTGGTGTATAACTTGCTGGTTTGGCAAGCTTAAAACTCCAGGGGAAATGAAAACAAGGGTTATGTAGGGCAAAAGAAAAGCATCTCTACATTTTCTGTGATTTCAGTTCAACTCAATTCAATTTGGTCAGCTCAGTTCATGAACAATTTCTCTGAGCCTTCAGTGAAGAGCAGGTACCATCCTTGAGGCTGAAACAACTTAGATTTCTTTGTGGTTCTGTGTGGCCAAGCAAAATAGAACTAATAATGTGGATAGCTTTGAGAAAGTCACTTTACCCCTGGGTTTCAGTTTCCTCATCTGTTCAATGGTGACCTCTTGCAATCATTCACATTTGGTGACCCTCCTTATGGCAAGACTATGCTATAATTAAAAGAGCACTTTTTAAAAAAATTTATTTTTTTAATTAACATATATTATTTGCCCCAGGGTTACAGGTCTATGAATCGCCAGGTCTATACATTTCATAGCCCTCACCATAGTACATACCCTCCCCGATGTCCATAAACCAGCCACCCTATCCTGACCCCACCAGCTGCCCAGCAACCCTCTGCTTGGTGAGATTAAGATTCTCTTATGGTTTGTCTCCCTCCCGATCCCATCTTCTTTCATTTTTTCCTTCCCTACCCTCCATAGCCCCCCGTCCTGCCTCTCAAATTCCTTGTATCAGAGAGACATATGACAACTGTCTTTCTCTGATTGACTTATTTCAAAAGAACACTTGTTTTAAAACTGGCAATTCGTATTTTAATCCTGGCTGTGCTACTGTTTGGCAAATCACTCAGCTCTTTTTTGCGTGTTACCTAAGGGGTTAGAGGAACTGATTTCCAAGGTTCCCTTTTCACTGGATAGCCCTGTGAGACCGGACGTTACCTCATCTGTCTGTATGACTAGCTTGCACAGAATAAGCAAACAAATTATGGGGACGGTGTGGATGCTCTTGAACCTAATTATCCTTCTTTCCTCCAATGTGGTGTACTGGTATGACCTGTAAACTGTGATCACACACATAGGCAGCCGGTGCCTGTGGCAGAAAACATGGCCCCATGACTGAAAGGAGAGTGATTTTTAAAGTCAAAATTTTAAGAAATGAGTATCTCTTTGAATAACAGAGAAGTTTCTGGCAAGATTTTAGTTGGTGTGGGGTTTAGGTTTGTCAGCTTGAAGCAAAGAAACATTTCATTGAACTAACCTTCATTGAGCTCAGTTTTAGCATCTATAACCATTTACTGAATATTGTAGGGTCCCTCTTTGTTGTGCATTTTCCACACAAGGATGCCCCCCCTTGATTGACGTAAATTAGTCAGGCTTTGCCATGTGACTTGCCCTGGCCAATAAAATGTGAGGGAGAATCAGATGTGCCACCGCTGCTGGGGAATTTTAAGAGGATTATTGTGTTCCCTTTCTCTCTACCAGGAGATCAGCAATGTTCCAAGGCGTGGGGCATCCATCAGCTTGGCGCTCAGCATGAAAACACAGTGGAGTCATCCTGTGATTATTTCAGTGTGATCAAGGACTCATCTTTTGTCATTGTAATCCAATGAGATTTTCTTTGTCCATTGCATTATAATCTATCCGCCCCCCCCCCCCCACTAGTGCTTGCTACTAAAAAAGTAGGGAGCAAGGCGTATCTAACCTTGGGTCCTTTATGGATCTTTCAGTCAGGCAAAATGTTACAGTAATGTATGGTGTGTATTACTGTAGAGGAAGTGTGCATTGCATGCATATATTGGGGTAAGCAAACCTGACCTTATGGTCAGGGAAGGCCATCTTGATAATATGCATTTAAGCTGACAGCTTGTAAATTAATAGCAATAAAACTGGCCAAAGGCCAGGAGGAGAAAGAGGTGTTGCAAACAGAAAGAGAACCATGGGTCAAGGCATAATGGCAAGAAAGCCCACGGGAGTTGAGGAACTCATTGTTGAGTATGGCTGTCAGGGTGAAGGGGAAACTGAAAAGGAACATGGCCAGTGAGATAATATCAATAATAATAATAATAATAATAGTGAGCATTTATTAACTTTGTGCTAAGTGCCTTACATATATTTTCTTCATGATTATTATCACCATTTTATACAAGAGGAAATTGAGCCACAAAGAGGTTTAATAACTTGCCTGTAGCCACACAGCAGGGATGTGATTTTATCTGAAGGGCAATAGGAAATCACTGAATGGTGTTACACAGGGGAGCCTCATGATCGGATTCACATTTTAGAAAGATTGTCCAGCTGCAGTGGGTTCCCAACTCAAAATCCCACTCTGATGGGAGGAAGCAAGGACCTCCATCTCTGCCGTTCTTATCAGCGTGACTCCATTGACTAAGGCTGTCAGCAGGAGGGACGACAATTGCCAAAGCACTGCAGAACAAGTTATTTTAAAAAATACTTTCTTAGGGCGCCTGGGTGGCTCAGTTGTTAAGTGTCTGCCTTCGGCTCAGGTCATGATCCCAGGGTCCTGGGACTGAGTCCCACATCAGGC
The DNA here is from genome assembly GCF_010015895.1 of Lontra canadensis. Classification (NCBI taxonomy): domain Eukaryota; kingdom Metazoa; phylum Chordata; class Mammalia; order Carnivora; family Mustelidae; genus Lontra; species Lontra canadensis. Next base: position 4,000,845 of record NW_022631013.1, on the reverse strand, counting down.
TCCCTGCTCTGCAGCTTCTCCCTCTCCCACTCCCCCTGCTTGTGTTCCCTCTCTGGCTGTCTCTTTCTGTCAAATAAATAAATAAAATCTTAGAAAAAATACTTTAAAAAAAAAATTCAGGCACCTGGGTGGCTCAGCTGGTTAAGTGTCCGACTCTTGGTCTTGGCTCAGGTCTTAATCTTACTGTGTGAGTTCAAGCCCTGCGTTGGGCTCCACACTGGGCATGGAGCCTACTTAAAAAAAAAAAAAAAGTAAAATGCCTTCTAAAAAGATTAATAAACATTATTTGTTTAGTTGAAAAAGTATGGAATGCAGGGGCGCCTGGGTGGCTCAGTGGGTTAAGCCGCTGCCTTCGGCTCAGGTCATGATCTTGGAGTCCTGGGATCGAGTTCTGGGATCGAGCCCCGCATCGGGCTCTCTGCTCAGCAGGGAGCCTGCTTCCTCCTCTCTCTCTGCCTGCCTCTCTGCCTGCTTGTGATCTCTCTATCAAATAAATAAATAAAATCTTAAAAAAAAAAAAAAGAAAAATTATGGAATGTTTCATGAATTTGCACAAGGGCCACGCTAATCTTCTCTGTATATTATTTCCAATTTTAGTATATGTGCTGCCGAAGAGAGCATAGAAAATGTCATGTTTGGAAGGAGTAAGAATGGTATATGTAAGAAAAAACATATTGTGGGCCTCCAGAGCATTAAGATTTGGGTAATAGCTTTAATAACAATATAATATAATAAACTGATGCCCCAGTGAGCTCTTGTACCTAATTCAAATAATGGATATGAAATCACATCAATATTTTGAGCATTTCAATTTACTTTTGACCATAAAACAGACAATTTGGTGGGTAAATTAAAGACAGAACCAAAAATCTTTATTTTTTATTTTATTTTATTTTATTTTTTAAGTAGGCTCTACACCCAGTGTGGGGCTTGAACTCAGGACCCTGATAAAAAGTCACATGCTCTACTGACTGAGCTAGCCAGGTGCCCCAAAGTCAAAAATCTTTCAAGCAGATTGCTTTAGGGGTCCAGAGTGTTCCTCCCTCCTTGTTTACCAAGGTTGAATAAGAGTGATCACAATTTGCATTTCTCTTTGTCATGAATAGAAAGACATATAGACCAAGAGGGGAAAGAGCCCTTCCTAAGTGACAGTGACAGCTCTGACAGTTGTTCTCTGTGAGTTGTTTGGTGTCCATCAGAAGCCTCCAGAGACCTAGGCCTGACTGAAGAGGTCCCCAAGTCAAGATCCAGGGACTGTGATTAATATGAACGCTTTTTAGTCTTTGTAGGGTCCCTTCTGTTTCAGCAGAATTCAAAGGAAGGATTGCGGGTAATATTGACACTTAACACATTACGTCCTTTAACCTTCTCTATAGACGATCCCCAGAACCCCGACTCGTTCTCTTTTTCCTTTCCTTTCTTTCCTTTCTTCTTCCCCTTCCCTGCTGACTCCCCTGACGAGTATTTTTCCTCTTTTAAAATAGCCTCTGCAGAAAATAACGTGCTAGAAATGAGCTGACCGCCAATATGCATCAGAAGATTTATTGCAACAGAGAAAGGATGTTAGGAGACATCGCATATATTAATCTTTCCGTTTTGGTCTATAAAGACCCGAGTTTGGCTACTTTCACTTATATGCTTTTAAGGAGATAACGTTTGGTCGGAACAGGAGATCTGGGAGGTGATAGGCAGAGACTTCCAGCCTAAGTGCCCCGGAACACAGGTGGGCTCTGCGGCTGTGGCTTCTCGCATTCAGGCATCACAGGCGGCAGGCTGGGCAGAGGTTTTTGACGCCACTCCCGACGCGGCTCCTTGCAAACCAACTGCCCAGCCCAGGGAAGTTGTCAGAAAAGATCCATCCATGCAGGTTTGGGGATGGTTTTTTGAAGTTTTCCTGAAATAACCAATAATGAGTTGCAGGCTTTGATAGCTCTTTTTATAGATCTTGCAGCAGCTGGATCAAAATCTAATGAAGATGTTTGCATCTGACAATGGCAGGCCTGCACATTTCTATCCTATTTCTTGAGTGCGCAAATGCATTTCATTTGGGAACATGAAAGGCATATTTAGTGACAACTGATGGTTCTTTGTTTTTTAATTCCCAATAATGTCTTCAGTAAGTGCTTTTGTTAACATTTTTGCATTATACAATAGGTGACACAGGAAGATAATCGGTGTGCTGAAAGCAATTAAAGAGTTTATATCCAACTTGTTCTGCCTATTAAATGGATCCATTCGGCATAGAAGCACATTAACATCTTTACAGTGGAATGATTGTGGAAATAGGTTATTCACGGGGCCCGTGCGTCTTCCTTTTGCTGCAGTAAGACATATCTTCAAGATTGGAGAGAAGGAATGAGCCATTTTTCTCCCCTTGGAACTGTAAACAGAAGTAAAACTATTAATAGATGCTGTAGCTAATCCCAAGAAGCTGCAGCCGAGAGATTAAATAATGTCGTGAAGAGAGAAAGCCAGAAAGAAGGGAGGGGAGGGAGGGAGGAGGAGGAGGAGGGAGGCGCGTTCCCTGATTACCATGCTGCATTAGACAAGGACAGACTGAAGGACTCTGGCTGATCGCCTTGTTGACAGTTGGTCTAACAGGGGAATCCTGTTTTCAGCAAAATAAATATCGCTTTACCTATTGCTTGAGAGCTGTTGTCATGGGAAGATTTATGTTTTATTTTTTAAGTAGTAGTTAAGATGATTGGAGATGGGGTTTGGACGCCATCAGATGCAGCTGAACCTAAAGGGGCGAATGGAATTTGTGACCAAAAAGATGTGTTTGGTGTTTAAAAAAAAAAATAAAACCAAAAAACCCAGAGAAGTGTCCTTAGGGTCAGTTCACCTTTGGAGACTGGGACCCCATTTATATTGCTGCATAGAATGGATTGTAACAATGGGGATTGGGATATAATTAAATCCTGTACCTGGCATGTTTGGAATGATTAAATGTCCCCAGGTTTTATTCCCACTCATACTCTTGGACTTTTGTTCATCTTCTCTTTGATATATGCATGCTGATGGAAAGGCATTGTGAGTCAGCAGCTCTGCCGAAGATAAGCACATCTCTTCCTATTTTCACATGAACCATGAGCTTGGCATTACTGATACAGCTTATTACTATTTGAACTGTGGTCCGTGGACATCATCATCATCACCATGACTTGAAAACTTATGAGACACGCAAATTCTCAGCCTCTACACCAGACCTAATATATCAGAATCTCCAAGGGAGGGCCCCTGGAATGTGTTTTAACCAAATAGCGATTGAGTTATATTTCCTTGAGCTTGACAAGACCTACAGGTAATTGTTCAGCCCACTAACATTTGAGAAGCAATGTTTTCTTGTTGGGAAATCCGCAGCTCAGAGTGTTTGGCTTTTTTGCTAAGGTCACACACGCTCAGAGAAATGGAATCGAATTCTGATTTAGGATTCTTATTGTGTCCTGAGCTGGGAGCTTTCATAGAATCAGCAAAATATGTGGTCACCTCCTCCTGGTGTCAGGAGCATACTTGGTCTCTGAGGATGGTCTTTGATTAGGGATCGTGACTAAGGATGCTTGGCACCTATGACTAGTTTGAGCTATTGTTTCTCTGCTAAAAGAGAAATTCTGTTATCTCTGCCAATGCAGTTAGCTTCTGAACTAGGCCCGATGGGCCACCCTTCTGGTGTTTAAGAGACAAGGGAAGCTCAGACAGTGACTGGAAGGGGGGCCAAAGGATGGGCATGTGGTACCTATCATTTTCACCTAGAGAAACATTATAGAGAGACCCGAATGTTGAGCATCTCTCTACATTTTTAGATCTATTCAGTTCTTGGGCGGGAGGGCGAGGAGAATAGCTCCTGGCATGTTCTAGGAATAAGTCAAATTTATTTGTGATCGCAGATCACTACATATCAGCAGCAAATTGATCTAGATCAAGGAATTCATTGGGTGCGTGAGAATATAGAGCAGCACCTGGGGAAGGACGCTTGTTGCCGTCCGCCCCGCTGACTGTCCTTCTCCATGCTTGAATAAGCCTTAGCTCAGGCGGCTGGTATTCAGGCTGTTGTGTCTCAGAAAGAACTGGATGCTCGTTAGGATAAGACTGCTTTTCATGGAGTCATTTTGCTTTCTCATCACCCATTTTTGCCCTCTTTTTTGATAGCATTTGGAAGCCATGACCTAGAACTTGAAACATGGTGTTCACTCAATAAAGGCAGGGTTTCAAACCAAAATTAATGCTGTTCTTTGGCAGGTGATATTGTGATGCCAGGGCTTCAGGGAGGGGGAGTCTGTTCAAGGGAAGGAGCTCGGGCACTTTACAGGCTGGTCTTTTGACCGTGGGTCTGCCCCTTGGTAGTTTGTATGCCCTCGGGTCTGTTACTTTTAACCACTCTGTATCAGTGTCCTTCTGCGAAATGGGGAATGTTTTCTATGTCGTAGAGTGATTATGTCGATTAAACATGGGGCAGCCACACAATTGGCTTGCCCAGGACCATCCAGGTTTACACTTGCTGTCTAGATGTAATTATTTACAGCATTCCCTTTGACTCTGAAAGTGTCCTGATACGGATGATAAACTATATAGTTACACTCATTAAATAAGATAATGTATGTAATGTGTCATGTCCCATTGGTATTCAGTAAATGAGAACCATCATTTGAAATACTGCCTCTGGAAGCCAGTTGTATCTTACCACTAAACTAGACTTCATTTTCCTCCCTGGAGAATGAATGATGATACACACTCAGGGCTGTGCCTAACTGTGCTGTGCTGGGTCTGTGCTTCCCTGTTCTCTTCCTTTAGTCTGTGCCACCGCTTAGGTCAGGAACAGCAACAACCTGGGGCAAAACTCACTGGTCACTTCTGCAGAACCAAGTGTTACTGTCACCTAGGGATTCCTGGGTCATTGGTGCTGTGTTTTGGAGGTTTTAGAAGAAAACTTAACGACACGACAGGCAGTATATTACATTTAGGATTAATCCCTAACGCCAGGTGCTCTAAATCTTTTGAGCTCAAGGTGGGCAGTATTAGTCCCGTCTTACAAATGAGGAGTCCCAGACTCAGAGAAGTGAAGAAGTTAAACTCCCTTTTTTTTTTTTTTTTTGGTCTCCTAAGCTCTTTCCACAATAATGCTCAAATGCCATTAATGAGGAGCAATTCTAACACCACATGAAACGATGAGTAATACCAATCAGTTCAATATCATTCTTGGCTTCCTCTCATTGGCAGGTGGAATGGAAACACTCTGCTGCTGCAAGGAGGGAGAACATTTCTAAAACCAACCTGCTACTTCTTTGATCTTTGTGTTTTCCCCCCATATGCCCATCATAGATGTAGATTTTCATAGATCATTGAACATCCCAGAATATTAATTGCTGCCATCCTGCTGCCTCTGCCAAACATCCCCACATTAAGATTATTAGAAAGCAGAAGGTCTGATTTGGGCTTGATGCGGGAGACACTAATGGATGAAACGAGAAGAAGAGGAGAAAGAGGAAGAAAGGCAGGGATGACTGTCAGACCAGACTCACCTTTACATAAGCAGATGGAGACTTTTTGGAGAAACCCATTCCTTTCTACTTCCCTAACCATTTTAGGTTAATTCTGACCTGCTTTAGGTAGATAAAGATAAATGTGAATTTTAAATTATATTTAATCTTCATTAAAGTAATTATCTCTCTTAATGAAGAATTTGCTGGGTTGTGGTTGTGCAATGGAGTATAAAATCCTAAGTGAATAAAATCAATTTCATTTTCAGGCTGGCTTTTCTGTCCATTAATAAACAAGGCACAGAAAATAGATTTGCTCAGAATCATGCAAACGGCTCCTAGCTTACGCAGAGCCAATACCACTTACAAAAGCAGGAAAGTTGGCTCTCCATTTCTCGCCTTTCATTTTTCAACCTAAAGGAGAGCATCCACTCTAGGATAGGAAAGTTCCTTGAGTTTCCATATTGGGGCTGTTTACTGGGTCCAGCCGTGAGACCACTGTGGGTAATATCTCACACTCCAACGGCTGCTCTAATGGGATAGTGTTTGTGTGGTGCGCTGTGTTTCATCTAAGTGCTCTGGCTTATTAATCACATAAGTATGAATTAGACGCTGGCATGCTTATGTTTCCTAATGTATGAAAATTGCTTATTTATTTCCATGCTGTTACAACGGAAAGAAACAGACTGGTTCTAAATAGCAGTGTACTGTAGTGTGAAACAATTAAGTGAGTTATGCATGCCCTTCAGGAAGAGGGTAATGGAGACTTGGTGCCAGCAAGTCCTCACTGCTGTTGGTAAAAGGGAAAAGGACATGTCATGGAGGAACAGAGACTTGTCCATATTCCAGGGCAAGCCTCTGAGCTTAGGATTGTAGTTAAATCTTAAGATTTAGCTCCTCTGTACTTGTCGATCGGCTTAGTTGAAACTTCTAAAAAAAACACAAAGAGCTGAAAAGAGCATCACCCATAGGAAGGTAAGAATTAAAGATGTTGCTGATGCTTTACCTTTACGCCTCTTTCTTTTAGGCACCACTCTTCTCCTAACACTTGGTAACAGATGCACCCCCCACCCCAAAACCGGAGTGTCCACATACGACCGCCCCTGCTGGCTGAGGCAGCTAGAGGGCAGTGCAAAGAGCTACTCCACACGTCCTGTCATGGAGTATGAATTTTCCGTATAGCGAGTGTGTGACTTATTTGTTACCGATTATTAATGAAATTACACGGTGCTTCTTATATGTCGGGTTGTTCCAAATACTTGATTATAAAATCTTCATAACATTCCTATGACATAATTACCCTAATAATTCTCATTTTACATATGGGGGGAAACTAAGGCGCAGAGACATTAAACAACCTGCCTACGGTTACTCAGCTGGTAGGTGGCAGAGCTGGGATTTGAACCCCAGATAGCCTGGCTCTACAGTCCATGCTCTTAATTGCTGTGCCTCCTTGACTCTGTTATTTTCGTGTGGCCAAGGTCACATCACTGAACCCCTCAGAACTTTGGTCTCTTTGTCTATAAAATGGGGAGGTAACATTCCCTGAGGTCCTACTTAGGTACCATGCTAGGCTCCTCCTAGATGCTATTTCAGTTGACTCTTACCATTACCTGAAATGCAGGCAAATTCTCTTTGTTTTATATATGAGAAAACTGGATCAGAGATATTTCATAGCTCCAAGGTCCCAAGGAGTGTAGGGGATGGAGCAAAGTTTCGGACTCTGATTTACCTGTTCTAAAGCTTGCCTTTCTTTTATTATGTCCTGCTATAGGGGCTCTGAGGAGGTCGTATAAGACAATGGTTGTGGAAGCACCTAACACTTTCTGGCGCATTAAACACCCAGTAAAAGTTAGCTCTGCAAGTGCCTGGCAAATTGTCTAGAAATGTTTGTTATTATTGTCATTACCTTGTTTGGATGCTGGCAGAGGAAAGTGTTCTTAATGGGAGGATGTGCCTGTAGGAGGCTGAGCTATTAATAGGCAGTAGTGGTGTTTACTGCACTTCCTTATGTGTCTGTAGTTCAGAAAGTCTGAAATAGAAAGAGCTGATCCAAATTGCTTGATCACAACATGATGGACCACATTCCTCCTGAATTATCTCCTAGAGATATGACTTCTGTGGTTATCAAGGAGCAGGATAGGCAAACTGCTTTTTGAAATCCTTGTTTTCAATCGAGAAGATAACAGAACTATTTAAAGGACACTGCGACAGACATCATGTACTCACTACCCAAGATGAGGACATTATAGGTAATAATTTTTTTTCAAATAATTAAAAAAAAATAAGTAACCGCATAAAAATTCCCCTGTATTCCCCTTGTATTAGGAAATATTACCTTTCTCTTTTCATCCACGTTTCCTTCTCTTCAACTGCCATCATAAATTTTGTGACTATCCAGTCCCTATCTTTTACTTTGTAATAAGATGTAGGTAACCACAAACAGTGGATGATATTGTTTTAAGTATTTTCATCAAAAGTAACGTACTTCAACTTGTTATTTTCATGATCCCTCTCACGTTAGTGAGACTTAACCATGTCAATACACACATGTCTAGTTTATTCACTAGTTGCTCTATAATATTTCATTTTCTGAACATGCTGAAAATTTTCAGTATCCATGTTTCTGGACATGTGAATTATTTATGATTTCAGTGACACAAAATTGAATGCTAGTTTTTAGCTAACATTCGAATTATGTAAATATTGCTTATAGTTGAGCCATTGAGTTTTCATTTTTTTTTTTTTCCTCTCAGTGATATCATTGCTACATTTCTTGGCCCTCTTTCTTTGATCTGTAGTGGACCTGCTGCTTTGCTGTCCCCTAGATACTCTCTCTTGAGAATCTGGTAATCCCCCTCCCTTCTCTCCCGCTGGCCTGTCTCAGTTCCATGTCTTCCTCTTCCTGTGACAGAGTCTCTTTTGTATGGGAAATGTCACTGTCATCCTTTTTAATATTTTCCCCTGAATTGCATGGCAGGAGCTTGAAACTCCATTTTCCAGAAAGCTTTTTCTCATAATTTTGGGGTAGACTCTACCAAAGAGAGTATTCTCAGGAAATTTTGAAAGGCAAAATAGAAGACATAATTCTCTGATGGCAGTTCCGTGCAGACTGTAGGTAGAAGTGGGAAGCTCTTGAGAATGACCCTGGGGTCTGCAAGCAACTGAGATGGAATTAGCACTTTCTCTGAATCCAGTTCCCAAGCATTTCCATCAGTTATGTAATTTTCCTTTTTAAAAAGTTTTATTTATTTATTTTAGAGAGAGAGAAGCATGCATGTGAGAGAGCAGGGGTGGGGGCCAGAAGGGTAAAGGCAGAGGGAGAGAGAGAATCTCAAGCAGACTCCCCACTGAGTGGGGACCCCCCCACCCCCACAGCGGGGCTCCATCTCACGACCCTGAGATCATATCCAGAGCCAAAATCAAAAGTCAGAAGCTTAGCCGACTGAACCACGTAGGTGCCCCATCCATTGGTTGTGTAATTTTCTAATTCCCTTTATTAAAGCCTTTTTTTTTTTTTTAAGATTTTATTTATTTGTCAGAGAGGGATAGAGCACAAGCAGGTAGAGTGGCAGGCAGAGGAGGCAGAGAGAAAAACAGTCTCCCCACTGAGCAAGGAGACCAATGTGGGACTTGATCCCAGGTCTCTGGGATCATGACCTGAGCCAAAGGCAGATGCTTAACAGACTGAGCCACCCAGGTGTCCCTATGAAAGCCTTTCTACTTGGAATATCTACACTGATCTTTGATTGACTACCATATTTTGTTCCTCCAGTGGCTAACCTCACCACTGAATCAGAAATATCTTTACTTTGGAATGTGTAAAGTATCCGTATGCTGTCTTTAAGATTTCATTTTGTTATTGTTAACAAGCCTGATATACTGATTCTTGATTTTTTACATGTGAAATTGAGCCTCTGCACTCCCCCAGAAGCTTACAAAGTTTCTCATAATCTCTGATTTCTGTAATACTGAGGAGTTCTGTTTTCTTTTCTTTTTTTAAAAATTTGACAAACCGAGATTACAAGTAGGCAGAGAGGCAGAAGCAGGCAGAGCAGAGAGCCTGATGCGGGACTCGATCCCAGGATCCTGAGATCATGACCTGAGCTGAAGGCAGAGGCTTAACCCACTGAGCCACCCAGGTGCCACAGGAGTTGTATTTTCATATGAGCCTCTCAAGCATTGTGTGAGATAAATCAGTGGTCTTACTCTGTTTGGAAACTTCCTTCAGTGTTGGGACCCTTTCCATTTTCCTTTTCTTTTTGATAACTTTCTTCCTTCCCTTGTTTTTGCTCTTTCCGTCACCTCTGTTAACCAGATGTTTATGATCCTGGCTTGATCCTTGTACTTATTCACTTTTCTCCTACTAAAAAGTAATTTTTTCTTTTTGTTTTAATTTTTGAGAGTTATATTTTATCTTAAAACATTTATGATGATTTAAAAAAATTGATAATTGGGACTATACAACACAATATTTTTGTATTGATGATATACTTAGCAATTTTATAGAACAATTTCTAGTAGTTTTCTCTGGTTTCTTGAATTTTTTTATGTGTATAGTTTTTTTTTTTTTTTTGCCTGCAAATAATTACTCTGTTTTCTCTTTTTTTTCCCTCGATTTTTATCTTTTCTTCCTTCTTTTTTTGTTGTTTAGGAATTTTAATTCATATTGACTACTGATCGTAAACAAACATCCTATCTTATCTTACTGTTTGTGGGATAAGTTATATATTCTCATCATTTAATATGTGGTTACTCTTTGTTCTGTTTGATTGAGACCACTTGTAAATTTAAGGACATTTCATTTCAGGCCTAACATATTATTTATGTCTTTGTTTGTTTGTTTGTTTTTTTTTCATTTACTGAAATGACTAGTTTTCCTTCTTTGTGTTCATGTTGTGATTCTTGTTTTTCCATTTTTTTGGAATTGATTTTTTGAAATAAAGATGACCTATTCTGAGAAACTATTTTAGGCCTACTGGCTTTTTGTTAAGATTTTTTTACTTATACTTATTCTTTGTGATTTTTAAAAATCAGGTTTTAAAATATTTTAATTTATATAATCTATATTTTATTGAAAATTATCAAGTTTTTAATTTTCTTGATCTAAGATTTTTGTAGTAATACTGTTATTAAATATCTTTTAAAAATTACTAAATAATTTATGACCCCCTTTTTCTTTAAGATTTTTTTAAAGATTTTTTTGTTTATTTATTTGACAGACAGAGATCACAAGTAGGCAGAGAGGCAGGCAGAGAGAGAGAGAGAGGAGGAAGCAGGCTCCCTGCTGAGCAGAGAGCCTGAAGTGGGGCTCTATCCCAGGGCACTGGGATCACAACCCGAGCAGAAGGCAGAGGCTTTAACCCACTGAGCCACCCAGGTGCCCCTAAGATTTTTATCTTGAAAACTTCAAGGGGCTTGAATTTATAGCCTTGAGATTAAGAGTTGCACTCTACTGACTGAACCAGCCAAGCTCCCCTAATTTATGGCTCTTTTTAAGACCCTACTATATTTTTACCTTTTTTTTTTTTTAACCATTGATCAACCTTCCCAGAGATTTGCACATTTTATTGATCTTGATCAAGAAAGAAATTTTTTTTTAAAAAATGGTTATTTTCTTGAAATTTTCTTTTGTTTTTCTAATTTCTTTTTTTTCTAAATTTACTAGATTAGCTTTTACTTTCTTTTCTTGGTAGTTGATTTAAATGTTAAATTGATTTACTGTCACTATCTTTTTTAAAGGAATACATTTAGAGCTACATATTTTCTCCAAGAATTTCTTTGGCTGCCTTGTAGAATTTTCAAGTAGAGGCTTTCTTTTTTTAAACTAATTTCAGAATATTTAAAAATTTTTTCCTCGTAATTTATCTTTAACTGATGAATTAGACTATTTCTTTAAATTTGAAACCGTATTTATTTTAAAGAAAATTTGAACATGAAGACTTCAGAGCTTAAATTATACTGGAGTGGGTCATTTAGGTGATTTTCCTCTCTTGACAAATCTTTCTGCAAATATATATGTACATATCTATAATGTACACAAACAAACAAAAAGCACACTGACAGCTGTTGCTGTGGGGCTTAACATTAGCAACTGCTGATCTACTGACAGGCTTTGTAATTTTTTTAAATTAACATATAATGTATTATTTGTTTTAGGGGTACATGTCTGTGATTGATCAGTCTTACACAATTCATAGCACTCACCATAGCACATACCTTCCCCAATGTCCATCACCCAGCCGCCCCATCCCTCCCACCCTCCTCCCCTCTAGTAACCCTCAGTTTGTTTCCTGAGATTAAAAGTCTCTTATGGTTTGTCTCACTCTCTCGTTTTGTCTTGTTTTATTTTCCTCTGTGTTCTTTGTCTTGTTTCTCAAATTCCTCATATCAGTGAGATCATATGATAATTGTCTTTCTCTGATTGACTTTTTCTCTTAGCATAATACCCTCTAGTTCCATCTACATTGCTGCAAATGGCAAGATTTCATTTTTTGATGGCTGCATAGTATTCCATTGTGTGTGTGTGTGTGTGTGTGTGTATATATATATATATATATATATATACAGCACCTCTTCTTTATCCATTCATCTCTTGATGGACATCTAATTTCTTTCCATAGTTTGGCTACTGTGGACATTCTGCTATAAACATTGGGGTACATGTGCCCCTTTGGATCACTACATTTGTATCTTTAGGGTAAATACACAGTAGTGTGATTGCTGGGTCATAGGGTAGCTCTTATTTTCAACTTTTTGAGGAACCTCCATCCTGTTTTCCAGAGTGGCTGCACCAGCTTACATTCCTACCAACAGTGTAGGAGGGTTTTCTTTTCTCTGCACCCTCACCAACACCTGTTGTTTCCTGACTTGGTAATTTTAGCCATTCTGGTGTGGGGTGGTATCTCACTGTGGTTTGATTTGTATTTCCCTGATGCTAAGTGATGTTGAGCACTTTTTCATGTGTCTGTTGGCCATCTGGATGTCTTCTTTGCAGAAATGTCTGTTCATGTCCTCTGCCCATTTCTTGACTGGATTCTTTGTTCTTTGGGTGTTGAGTTTAATAAGTTCTTTATAGATTTTGGATACTAGCCCTTTATCTGATATGTCATTTGCAAATATCTTCTCCCATTCTGTCAGTTGTCTTTTGGTTTTGTTGACTGTTTCCTTTGCTGTGCAAAAGCTTTTGATCTTGATGAAGTCCCAATAGTTCATTTTTGCCCTTGCTTCCCTTGCCTTTGGTGATGTTTCTAGGAAGAAGTTGCTGTGGCTGAGGTTGAAGAGCTTGCTGCCTGTATTGAGGTCTTTCATCCATTTTGAGTCTATTTTTGTATGTGGTATAAGGAAATGGTCTAGCTTCATTCTTCTGCATGTGGCTCTCCAATTTTCCCAACACCATTTGTGTTTTTTAAATATCTAAAAGTTAATTTATCTTTTCTAAAAGTATGTTTTTATTGTTTTTTTATAAAGTAACATTTAGAATTAGAAAATATCACTGCTATTTTTGTTTTGGTTGAGTTTTTCTATGTATGATTTATTATTTGATCTATTTTAATAAATGTGTTCTAAATAAAATTTTAGATTAATTAATAATTGATCTATTAGTTTCTGGTATGAATTTAAAATTGTCCCAGTATATTTGTGAATTTAATAATTTCTTCTAGTAATTCAGTTTATGCTTTATATATTTAGAAATATGTTCTTAGGTGCATATCAGTCTATAGCTGTATGTTTAGTTTGTGAGTTTCTGTCTTATTTCTTTGTTGTATTACTCTAGATCTCTGTTAATGCATTTTGCCTTTGTTTTATGTGACAATAATATTGCACTGTCAGTGTATTATCCATCTATCTACTACTTACCCAACTATCTAGGTATTATTTATTCATTCTTTCATTTATTAATAGTTTTAATGAAGTAAAATACACATAAAATAAATTGGATTTATTTAAAGTCTATAGTTTGACATATGAATAGATCTCTGAAACTATTACCTCAAATAAGAAAATGAATGTATCTATCATTTCCCTGAATTTTCTTGTGCCTCTTTGTAGTCCTTCCCTCCTGGACCTTACTGCTTTCTCCCCAGACAACTATTGATCTGCTCTCGCCATAGATTCAGCTTGTATTTTTTAGACTTTCATATAAATGTTTTCATATATTATGTATGCTAATTTGAATGGCTTCTTCTATAGAGTATCATTATTCTGAGATTCTTAGTGTTGGCATTTAATCTTAATCTTGCTTTTTAAAAAAAGATTTTATTAATATATTTGACAGAGAGAGACACAGCGGGAGAGGGAACACAAGCAGGGGAAGTGGGAGAGGGAGAAGCAGGCTTCCTGCTGAGGAGGGATCCTGATGTGGGACTTGATCCCAGGACCCTGGGATCATGACCTGAGCCAAAGGCAGACCCTTAAGGACTGAGCCACCCAGGTGCCTTTAATCTTGCTTTTTTCTGCAATCTGATGCTCTTTGTCTTACTTGGGTTGTTTAGACCATTTACATTTAATGTAAATATTTAAATGGCTGAGTTTAAATCTACCAATTGGCTGTTTGTTTTCTCTTTGTCTCACCTATTTTTAATTTCCCTTTTTTCTCTTTCACTGCTTTATTTTGAATTAATTGAATATTATTTATCATTTTATTTTTTTGGCTCATTAGATTTATTATTTTAAAAGTTGCTTTAGAATTTGCTGTATAACAGGGTCGCCTGGGTGGTTCAGTTGGTTGTGTCTGCCTTCAGCTAAGGTAATGATCCCAGGGTCCTGGGATGGAGCCGTGCATCAGGCTCTCTGCTCAGCAGCGAGCCTGCTTCTCCCTTTCCTACTCTCCCTGCTTGTGTACTCACTTTTTTTGTCTCTCTCTCTCTGTCAAATAAATAAATAAATAAAATCTTAAAAAAAAAAAAAAAAGAATTTACAGTGTGCAGCTTAAACTTCACAGTCTACCTTGAAGTGATACTACTATACTTGATGTGTAGGATAAATACCTAGAATTTATTTCCTTCATTAAGTTTTTAAAATATACTAATAGTGAGTTTACTAATGGTCTAATATTTATATCTGTCTATTCTTGATTGCCATCTGTCTGTTTCAGTTTATAATTTTTGTAATTTGTATATATTCTTTTTTTTTATTTATTTGAAGTCCTTAGTCATAATTTGTAAATGTTTTTCTAAGATTTCTCTGTTATTTCTGTTTTATTGGGGCTGAATTTACCTCTCTTATTGTAAAGTTTGGGGCTGTCTTTCTACATGCTTTTTTTCTTCTTTTCTTTTAAAATTTTTTTTCTACTCCAACTATGTACCCTTCCCTTATCTAGCAGGTGGCTATTTACATCTGCCTAGTTTTCCAGTTCCGCATTCTCATAGTGATGGTTCAGGTTCCCATTGTCTTTTGATGTTGGTCTTAGCCACTAGACTCAAAAGCAGTTTGGTTTTGTTACTCTTTATATCTGTTGGGGTGTGTGTGTGTGTGTGTGTGTGTGTGAGTGAGTTTTAACACAGTAGTTTTCAACCATCTTTAATCCTAGAACCACTGGGAATGTCTGTCAGGCCTTTATGAAGCGAGCCTTCTCTAGCCCTCAGTGAAGTCAGTGATTCTGTTTTTCCCTGTTACTTTGCAGCAATTTGGGAATCAAATGTGTACTTACTTCTGTCAGCTTACAGACCTTGAGCCCAGCAAGCTCTTGGCTTCAGCCCTGCTTAGCATTTGTATTCTATTTCTGATGCAATGTACTATACATCTTTTTTGAGGGACCTTAAAATTTTAAGTATTTTATTTTTCATTTTCATTTTCAAGCAGTACAAGGATCTCAAAACATAAACTCACAGAGTCATATTTATTTGGAGTATCCTCTCCTTTCTTTCTCCAAGACATGGATGACAAATCACTTCATTCTTATTACACAGGAAAAAAAAAATCTAAAAGGAAAAGCCACTAAAAGTGGGTGGATCCTTTATACTTTGTTTTTAAAAATTCTCTTTTCGTTATTTGGATACGCTTCGTCCTTTTCTCAACTCCATGGAAATTTGCCTTTTAGTATAAGAATTTGAGAAGCATAAAATTAGTTATAGGCCTGGAATGACCTACACTGTAGGGTATTTAAGGACTATGGGTAGTTTTTTGTTTTTTGTTTTTTTTTCTTTCTTGTAAATAGTAATATTTTATTCTATTCTATTTTTTTTAAGATTTTATTTATTTATTTGACAGACAGAGATCACAAGTAGGCAGAGAGGCAGGCAGAGAGAGAGAGAGACGAGGAAGCAGGCTCCCTGCTGAGCAGAGAGCCCAATGCGGGGCTCGATCCCAGGGTCCTAGGATCATGACCTGAGCCGAAGGCAGAGGCTTTAACCCACTGAGCCACCCAGGTGCCCCTATATTATAAACTTAAATTTGAACTAAACTGGAAAAACAGATTACAGAGACATGCCATTCTCTGTGTGAGGTGAACCTTTTAATAAGGTAAGAAACAAATCCAAATCTTTTGGGGGATGTTCTGGTTCTCTCTCTCTAGAATTAGCCTCTTATGATTTTACATCTTATGATTTGCATTGCCCATCTCTGCTTTCCTCTACCAATAAGGGCTCTTGTAATTATGCAAAGTTTTCTTTTTAACTTAGAAGGAACAGTTTATTGTCTACTTCTGTCACCTGTATTACGGTAATGTGGCTTGTTTTTTTTTTTTTTTTTTTTTTTTTTTTTTCGCCTTAAATAAGCTCGAGATGGAAGGAAAGAAACACCTCATTTTTGTTATTCTCTTTCCCAGTAAACTTTCCCATCCTCATTAGAGCTCCACAAACATGACAACACCTGCACCAGGCCACCTGCTTCTGTTTGTATGACGCAAATAAATTCCTCTCAGAGGTGACATTGGCGTTACTTGAAGCATCCAAAGTTATGAAGGATTCTTGATCTGCTTTCTTTTGGAAAGGAGATTGCTTACCTTGGTAGAAGTTCGGTTTTGATACTTGAATTTCTAATAACTTAAGAAAATAAAACACTGAAATATTTAACAAGGATTAAGAAGTGACTTTTAAAGATGATCTGGATGTTTAGCTGTTCTCTTTGTGGAAGTTTCTAAGAGCGTGAATTCTGGAACCAGACTACCTGAGCTCATGACTTGGCCTTTTATTAGCTGTGTGACCTTGAGCAATTTACTTAAACCTTCTGTGCCTTGTTTTCCTCATCTGTGAAAAGAGGTTTGAGGTGGTAGCTACTTCATGTGGGTGTAGTACATACTTAATGGTATACACACACCTACACACACCCACACACACATGTATGATGTGCAAAATACGTATAACAATGTCTAGAGTATAATGAGCCCTTAATAAATGAAGTGGTTTTATTTTCACTTTTTAAAAATCATCTATGATGTGTTAAACTTTATTCTTGGCCCTAGGGATACATGAGCATGATATGAACGTTCTCTATTGTCAAAGAGCTTCCATTTTAGTGGGAAAACACAGTAAATTAGTAAAGCCTGTAATTGAGATAATTTCAAAGTAGTAGTAAGTGCCATGAAGAAAGTAAAGTAAGGTTCATGGGGTGCCTGGGTGGCTAAGTCAGTTAAGTTCTTGGCTCTTGATTTCAGCTCGGGTTGTGGTCTTAGGGTCGTGAGATGGAGCCCTATATCAGGCTCCCCAGCTCAGTGCAGAGTCTGCTTGACATTCTTTGCTTTTCCCTCTGCCCTCCTCCAACTCACACACACTCTCTGTCTTTCTAAAATGAATAATAAATAAATAAAATCTTTGAAAAGAAAAGAAGGTTCATAATTCCTAATATTGGGGTATCTGAATGGCTTTGCCTTCAGCTCAGGTCATGATCCCCAGGTCCTAAGATTGAGCCTCACATTGGGCTCCCTGCTCAGTGGGGAGTCTGCATTTCCCTCTCCCTTTGCTCCTCTCCTGCTCATGCTCTCTGTCTCTCTCAAATAAATAAATAAAATATTTTTTAAAAGTTCCTAATATTGGAATTGAAATTGCTAACTGAACGTTTACTTGGAGGTTAAACAAAATATGTCAGCTCTTTTCCCTAGCTTGTATCACAAATTCTCAGAAATGTACATAGTTTCACCATATAAAATGTATGGATAATGGTTCTAGAACTTGAACCTAATTTGGTATATGCCATCCTTTTGTGACTGCTGGAGAATTGTGTCTTCATAACCCTCTTCTCTCTCCATGAACCACTCTCTCTGTAAGGAAATCCTCTTAGACCACTGACTCTGATCATTCTTTCTTTGCCTTTTCCTTTTTTTCTTTTTTTGTTTTGTTTTAAGTAGGCTGTACATCCAATGTAGAGCTCGAACTTAGAACTCTAAGATCAAGAGCACATTCTCTACGGACTGAGCCCGACAGATGTCCTGTAAGTGAGATCACTTGCTTCCAAATTCACCGTTGTGATGGGCTGCCATCTAGATGAGGGCTGATTAGTCTGTTGTCTCTTATTTTACCTTGGATGATGCTTGATTTCAATAGGTATGTGTCATAACTGATTAGCCCATGTATAGAAATAACAGAAATGGAATTACTTTAGGAGCCTATTAACTATATAGAAATCTGTAACTAACAAATCATGCATAGTTTACTTTGCCTGTTGTGCAAATGGCAAACTCATAAGACCCCAAAGGATAATACTTCTGAATCTACAGTTTCTTGCTGGAAGACGACACACGATAGCAATAGCATATTGTATCAGAAGAGCAGTAAGTGTATTCATTGGAGCCAGAGGCTGCTCTACAGGAAAATGTTTAGAGAAGCCAGAAGTCCTCTTTTGTTCTCCCGCTGCAGGACCATACCAGAAAGCCCAGGATGGAGTCTCAAGTGGGACTCTTACACCCATGCTGGCTAAGTAGGTACGTTATTGTTATATGATGAGACCTAGTGTGACAGTCCTCTGGGAGTCCCGCCAAAACTGCGTGCAAACCATCAATCTTGTGCTCATTAATATGCATTAATAAGCAATGCTAACAGACTGCTCCCCAGACTTGCTCCAGCGTTGGTGGTATAGTGGTGAGCATAGCTGCCTTCCCAGACTTGCTCCAAAACAACATTCTTAAAGACTTCATTTCATGTCTTGACCAAACTCAGGCCAATTCTAGGCCTGCTGGGATGAACCCTCTTAGAACACCTATTTTAATGATGTGTTAGATCTAATCCCTTCAATGTTTCCACAGCTGCCTCTCTATTCATTATAGAAACACTTACTACAGATTTCTGAGTAAGAGTGTTTTATTATTTCTTTTTAAGATTTATTTATTTATTTGCCAGAGAGAAAGAGAGAGAGAGAAAGAGATCACTAGTAGGCAGAGAGGCAGGCATAGACAGAGAGAGAAGCAGGCTCCTGCTGAGAAAGGAGCCCAATGTGGGACTCGATCCCAGGACCCCGGGATCATGACCTGAGCTCAAGGCAGCCACTCAACCGAGTGAGCGACCTAGGTGTCCCCTGAGCAAGAGTATTTTAAAGAATATCAATGTAGCTCTGCTCTGAGGAATATGGACAGTGAAAGTATAGAGTGGTGGATTTTCACTGACTTTATTAAATTTCGCAGAGTATTAAGAGATTTGGAAAGATTTAAAAAGAAAAAGCAGTGCTCTCCAGACATCATTGAGGGATCATTAGAACAAGTCACGCCACAAAAATTGATTTCATTTTCTGATATCTAAAAATCAAATCAAATCAAATCTCTATTTTTAATTTGCAGAGCATTTGACAAAGAATTTTGTGGTCATTTTTTCATGTGTGGATAAGATAGAGTAATAGAATACAGACAAATGGAACATATATCTGGTGGGAAGATTGTGCCCAAATGATTAATGAGTTGGCACCAATGGGAGGGGGATCTCTAGGGTACATGACACAAGCCATAGGAAGTCAGAAATATGGAAGAGGTGGCTAATATGACCCATAGAGGCCAAGATGGTGATTATCTATGAAGATGGGCCAAAATGATGAAAACTGAACTTACGTGGCATCCGTCTCTCCTTTAACAATAGCTCTTATTTATCAAATACTTACTAATACTTACTAGATGTCAGACATTCTATTGGGCCTTTCCCTGTGTTAACTCACTATGTTCTTCCAACCTCATGAGGTAGGTGTACTGCTGCGTGCGGCACTTAAATGTGCTCACCAAGGCTCAGGGAGCTTCAAGAATTTGCTTAAGGGTACACAGCTTGGAAATGCCGAGGACAGATTCCAAGTCTCATGGGTCTCGGTTGGATTCAAGGGAAAGATTGGGGGAAACCTGACTGATAATCTTAATGCTGTTTTACCTATACAGCACGCTCCATCCAAGCTCTATGAAACAGCTTCTATACCGACTGGAAAACAGGCTGCCTCAATTTCCCTTCTTTCCTCTCCATCCATTCACATTGTTTTCAGAGCAGGTAGTAAGTTCTGGTTCTGACTATGCTGTTCCTTCACTGGAGAGCTTTTGCTAGCCCTCCACTGCTTAACTTCTTTTGCTCAAGTTTTGTTCTAGTCTTGTCTCCCACTACCCTCCACACACCACCCATGAGTCTCTTCAGGCTGTTTCTACCTGGGTAACCTTGTCCTGAATGTCCCTGTTCCCTTGCAAATTAAATTATTGATACCGCATCCTTCTGTAATGTCCCAGGTCAAATGCTCTCTCCTCTAGTAGCTGAGAGGCCGAGGGATCTGTGTAACAAGAGTAGGAATTATTGTCATGATTATTACGTATTAATTATTCATGTGCCAAAGGAAACCACACACTGGTTTTTTACTTCAGCCACCCACTGAGTCTCAGCCCTGCTTTCTCTTGAGAGAAATTGGACACATGTATGCTAGCCTTTTGTATAAAAGTGCATAAAGCAGGAGCACAGCCTGCCCGAGGCTGTTCCAAGAAAGCCACCAGGAGTAGCTCTTTGTGCTCCACAAAGCTTCCCAGAGTGCTCTTACTCTGTGATGAGCCCCTGCTTCCTAGTCCTCTGTGATGCCCTCAAGGATTCAGATGGTGGATAGATGGAATGTCCCAGAAGCCTATCGAAGTTTTCAATAACCTGCTTCTGGAGATTCTCCACAAGCATTTCCCCCAAGAGTTTTCTTAATTTTGCTTCTGCTGTCCCATCTCTGTAAATTATTTTTGTCTTCTGCTTCTTAGATGCTTCAAAATGTGTAGTTATCTATAAAGTTAACACTTGACACTTTTTTTTAACTTATAGAAAACACTGTATCTCAATTCAAAAATAGATGTGATTCTCTCTCTCTCTCTCTTTTTTTTTTTTTTTTTTTTTTGCTGCAACACCCACCAGGGATTGACTTAGAATGAAGGAGGCATCCAGAGTCAGCAGACCCTCCTAGGCTCCCCCTCCTCCCGACATCAGTCTAATCAGAGGGTATAGGACAAAGCCATAGCCAGAGTCCTTGTAGCAGTCCACACAGCTGCCATGATCCACTCACTTACAAGCCATGGAATCCACATTGGACAGCTGCCTTGGCTTAAAAGCCTCATGCCTGACAGGCACCGGGATCTCTTGTGACATCTCCATACGTTTAGCTTCCAGAGTCCCCACAGGCGACAGACTAGAGTCACCACGTTCAGAGAAGCCCAAAGTTTGGCATCGCACCAGGGATTTATCGTTCTCCCAGATTCAATTTGATCTCTCTCGGACATTGTTATTTGTCCTAACCACTGTTGTCTAATAACGTAGGTGACACTTAGCGTCTTTATTCATTTCCAAGGGAACTACTAGGCAGTGAATCAAAGATCAGACCCTCACACAGGTAGGGGAAGTTTTAATCCTTTGCTCAAATGTACCACCATTGTGAATTTTTGTAACTGCTTTTAATTGGGTTGATTGCTAGGAAATTTGAAGCATTGTGAGTAGAATGCCTGGTACAGAGTGAGGGATTTATGATCACCCAGTTTTAATTTGCTTTGATGATATTTGGGTAGTTGTGGTTATCACCTACCATTTTCTGAGGTAGTGTAAAAGTAGTAGTTTTACAACTTTAAGGAAATTCTTGAAAGATAAATACTTAATCTTCCCTAATTATACCAGACTTGTTGATCAATGACGATGAGCCAAATCACTTTCATTATGTTATCTCATGGAATCTTCAGAAGGACAGGAAGTAACCCTATTTTATTAATGAAACATTAGGACGCAGAAAGGGTAAACCATTTGTCTAATTCCTAGGACAGACCCAAAAACCTTATTAATCTGATGATTTAAAGTATTGCCTCTTGAATTTACCAATAAGTATGGAAGGTTTTCAAAAGCTGTGCAATTTGTCATATTTTGTTTAATGTTATATCATAAACATTCTCTATAATTTCTCCTACCCTTAATGATCATCATTTACAAATACCTGCAGACAGTGCTAACACATCGAAATATAACAGTTTACTTAATAATATCTCGTTCTCACACACACACATTTTATTTTCAATAATTTATTTCCACAGTTAATGTTGCCAAGGCATCTTCTTGCTTGTACCTTTTTTTTTTTTTAAATCTCCAGCTATTTCTTTTGCAATTTCTTCTGTCATAATGTGAAGAAAATTATCATCTCTCCTGAGATCTGATAAATCATAGCACATTATAGGATGCTAATTTTATGATGGTTAGATTTTTTTTATATTTAAATTTTTACTCCGTATGGAGATGATTTTGCTTTTCATTGAAAGATATGATCCAATTTGTTCACTTTCATTTTGCTAACCAATAGTCTCCATTCCACATTTTAAATAATTATTTTCTATTGTTTTTAAAGTATAATTGTAATAAAATTCTTATATCTGTTTGGGCCAATTTCTGATCTCTCCCCTCTGATCCACTCAACCATACATCTATTTGGTCAGTAGAAACATGGAGTCTTAATTATTATTTCTGTGTAACATGTTCTATTGTCTGCTATGGTATGCCTTTCCTTTCCTTTACACGTTTTCAGTATTATTTTAGTATATTCCTTGGTATTTTCAATTGCTTATTTTTCAAAATAAATTCTAGAATCTTTTGGCTAAGTTTCACACAGAAAGAAAAAAATTCTGATGAGATTTTAATTGGATTCCATTAACTCTATAAATTAGTTAGACTAGACATGTTTCCAACATTTAGGCTTCCTTTTCTGGAATATACTTATAGACATGTTTCTCCCCTCACCTCCCTTCCCCACCCCCTCCATCTGTCTCTCTATCTTAATCTTTATTTTGCGTTTTTCTTCAGCTGGGTTATACATACCCCTTTAGTTATTTCTTTTCTTCTCTCTCTCTCTCTCTCTCTTTTTTTTTTTTTTGCTATTCTGAGTGAAACATGTATTTTTTTCATTTTGTTTGATTTCTGGCTGTACAAATGTACTAAGTATAATTTTTTGGTGTAATCATCTTACATTCATGTACTTATTTTTTTGTTTTTTCAAAAATTTTAACAGTTTTAAAATAATTTTTAGGTATATTACAATTATTTTTTAAGGACTTTATTTATTTATTTTGAGAGAGAAAGCCTGTGCACGTTCATGCATGTGCACATGTGCTTGTTGCAGGGATGGGCAGGAGAGCAAAACCAAGCAGACTCTAGGCTGAGTAGGGGAGCCCAACCCAGGGCTCAATCTCAGGACCCCGAGATCATGGCCTGAGCTGAAACCAAGATTTAGACACTCAACCAACTGAGCCACTCAGGTGCCTCAGTATAATTTAAACTATAATTTAACTTTCTAATGCTTAATGTGATAATACTAGTTTTCATCCCTACTGAATTTCCCAGAATCCTCCAAATAGCACTACACAATAATAACATACTTATTTTGTCCTTGGTTAAAAATTATTCACTTTATTATTTATTTATTTGAGAGAGAGCCCATGCATGCATATGAGCAGGGGGTAGGGGCAGTGAGAGAGAGAGAATCTTAAGCAAGCTCCACCCCCAGGGCAGAGCCTGACTTGAGGCTCCATCTCAGGATCCTGAGATCACGACCTGAGCCAAAATCATGTCAGATGCTTAAACCAACTGAGTAACCTAGGCACCCCTAAAATTATTTACTTTAAAAGTGAATTATGGGGTATGTATTCTTTGTTCAATAAAAAGTGTATTTTTGATAATGTAAATAATATTTTACTATTGAATTTGCTTTACTGCAGAAAAAGATGTTCTTCAACATATAAAGATGAATTTTTTTTCTATTTCCTCTGTATATATCAAACGGGAAATTTTTTTTGTATCTATTAAAACATCATGAGATTTATTCAGCCTTTTATATTGTATATTACAGTTTTATAGATCTCCTTTTATTGAGCTACTCTGCTTTATACTCTGAATTAATATTCCTGATGTAATATTACTTGATCACAGTATAAGAACCATGTTTTAAGAGGTTTTTAACAACTGGGGGGTAAATTTATAGGTGGGTGACGAGAATGGTAAAAGATGTGGAAATGATACCAGATGAGAACTAGCATGGAGAATTGAATACTTCATTTATCCTTCTTAAGAGGAAGAATGGCGATTGATTTTTAAGTTCAAAGGACTCTGAAAGGATTGTTTTCAATTCAAAATTTTTCTATGGGGAAGAACTAAATGAGGAGTTATAGAAATATAGATTTATGAGAGTTTTCTATATTAATTACAGAGCTTTAAAATTTAAATGTCTTGGTTCATAAACAAGTGAGCCTTATCATTAATATAAATGTTGAAGCAGAGACTGGATGACTTTTGATCTATAGAGAAGCTCCTGCATTGGTTGGGGGTTGTTTTGGTGGACCTTTAAGGTACTTAACAATTATAAAACTATAAATCTATGACTCTGTGGTTGAAGAATACATTATGCTACATTATCCCTATTCTATAAATGATCTTTTTAACTGATGTGGTAGGCAGAATTCCAATATGATTCCCCAAATTCCTCGCTCTTGATGTATTTAAGTAGGAGGGTAGACCTCTCACTATAAGGCACTTTAAAGCCCCCAAAAGATCAGAGGGAGAGAAGGATCTAGAAACTTAGATATCTGGACAGAGCAAATAATTTTAAAATATTAGGGAAAAATATGAGGACTAAAGTAGTCTTAAAGAGACCACTAGAATGGGGAAAGGTAATTTTCAGTAGGGTTTAGTAACTGTATTATAACTAGAAGTAAAAGTATGAATAGAAGGGGATTGAAGTTAAATTCAGCTGAGAGCGTGGGACCAGAAACTGTAGCCACTCAGTGGGGAAAAGGGAATGGCAGATGGGTAAACAAAGAATCTGGACTCTTAAATTCATGAAGAAGACCTTAAATGTATTTTAGGAAGTATTATTTTGTCTGCTCTCACAGGATTGTTGTGACTTATAAATAGCAGCTGAAGCCAAGTAATATATGTCTTGTTTTCATAAATATAGATTAATGTACATTTTATTATAGGTACAATATAAAAATAAAATAGGTATACATTTTTTTAAGTACTTGTGAAAGTATTGAGTGTGATAACACTTCTTCCTTTAGTTACTCATGCCTGTTGAATGAATAACCACAGTAACTTAAAATAGGTCATTTAGGTCATCTAATAAAAGCTTCATTAGCAGAAGTCTTTATCTCTTGAAGGTAACTGGAAAAATATTTCTAGAATTTGCTATGAGATCTTGTTGGTTCACACTGTGGGGAATTTCCTGGGTGAAATCTAAAACTGGCACCCATTTTTGGAGGGCTGGGAGGAACTGCAAGAAGGGGTGGGCCACTTCTGTTTGGTAGGTGGCAGGTTTTAAGGAGGAAGGAAACTGACTTACAAGACTTCTTTTGGGTGGCTGCAAGACTAGTAGATCTCCACACCTCCCTACCAGAGTCTTAGAAGTTTATATGGGCCTTAACTGGGTTCAGCCACATCTACCATTGTCTACCATTCAAGTGATCTCACCAGCATATTGCTCTTTCAAGGTTGCATCCTTGGAAATGGCTCCAGCTATGGGAAAGGAGTAATGGAATGTGCATTCCAAGGACAGGGAGGGAGTGAGGAACCTCAAATTGCCTGGGCCCAAGTCCCAGGTCAACCTGCTATCATAATGTCTCAGTTATGTCCTCCAACAGATCTTAGGATGTTTTTAGGGATGGAAGCATCACAATGGCGTGCAATAGCTCATTCCAGTTACTACTGTTAATTGGATTGTGTGGTAGTAAGCATTCATTCATAGTTTTCTTTCTTTCCTGTCCTGGGCACAGATTCCCCTGTGAGTGGGATACACTTCCTGCCACACCGACTTTGGTGTTGCCCAAGTGGCTTGTGATCACAATGGAAAGAGGAGAGAAGCCGTGGTATGTGAGGTCCGAGTAAATTTCCTCCGGCCATCTTGCATCTTGCATCTTCCGCTCCCCACAACGAGAAGAGCTTGCCTGAGGTAGGCATTGTTCTTTCACCCTGAATTCTGGATACAGAGACTCACAGAGCGGATCTGAAACCCAACTGCTTACTGGAGCCAAGAGCAACTTAACTGGCCAGGTGAGCTTAACCCATTCAGCAGAGCCACAGACAGCATGAAGATTCCTGAATGAGAAACGAATGTTTGCTGTTGTAAACCAGTGAGATTTTGAGATAGTTGTAGCTTCCTTACTGAAGGAAATCTGACTAATGCAAAGGTACTATGCTAGGGGCTTGTGTTATTTCAATCTTACAGAAATATTATACTAAACTAGTCTAACAATATAATTAATAAAACAAAATATATAATTATTAGATTAAATATCATAAGTGTTATAATATTAATAGCTCAAAGATATAAATAAAGAGACAGGGCTTAGCAAGATTTAAAAATTTAACCTATATCATGCAGATAACAAGTAGTTTAACTGAATTTGGAGTCCAAATTGTGTCTGAATCTAATAGCAGTGTTCTTTCCACTCCTTCCAATATATTAAGGAAGTGTATGTGTGGGGTCTTAATTGCTTTTTCTTGTGTCCATTAAAAACCTATGATCAGATATGTTTCATGCCTCGAGGGCTAGAAGTTTTTCTATATTTGGAAAGAGAGATTTTAGCTTTTTTAATCAAACAGCACTTTCTGAGTATGGCTGTACATACAAAGGTGTGTGCAAATGCATACATTTTGGCTCCTGATGAATTATAAAATAAAAATGTGCATTCAAGTTACTTTAAAAATGCAGTCCGTGTTCGAGAATAATGTGTGGTAACCATATGCAGTAAGTAGAGATGAGATGAGAACATCATTCTGTTACACTTACATTAACTCTAATCACACTTGGTAGTTGATGGTCTTATGAGAGCTGCCAACTAACATTTTAGGTAAATGAATAGTGAGGATATATAGCCTTCAGAAAGCGGGCCCCTCTCCTGTCAAATAGGTAATTACAGAGGCTATGACTCCATTAGGAAAATGGTGGTCAATCAATGTAAACCCTAAGAGCTCAGATCTTTTGTAATTGATTGAGAGATTCAGTGACTTCAGTGCAATTGCGTTTCAAATGCAAGAAGCCAGTATTTGGCCAGATGGCTGCCATGAATTCCAGAGGGAATTTATGAATTTTAATGAGAGCAGTGGCTACACAGTTTCAGTCATACGTGTTAATACTGAATGAAATATGCAGATCAATACTGAAACTGCACCCTGGGGTATCAAAGCTTTCATTCGTTATATCCTAATATTCATATTTGTTTCTACAGGTATGCAATTGCTTATCATACCAAGGTTTGGAGAAACTTGTTAATGCAAATCACAGTTGATACTTGGAATTATAGTCTACTTCTTACTTCTTCTGAGATGACCATTACATAGTTCAGGGTAATTTAGAGGTTCTATTTCAGAGGTGTTAAGTTTGTGCAAATGAGAGACTTGAAGTTTATTCATCCACTCAACAGATCCCGTAAGGTTAATGTGAATAAGGTGCAGGAATTGGGGATGATTCATAGAGGAAGTATACATGGTTGTGTCCTCAAAGAGCTTAAAAATCGAATAGAAGCAGAGAGAAATACATGTATATTTTTAATGATTACAGTCCTAGGATGGAACTGATAGGTATCCTAAGAGAGGCACAGATAAAGCAGTAGTTCTACTTGGTAACTAGGTTAACCTATTGTGGGTAAATAAGTACATGCTAATAAGGGCAAAGTCTTTCACTTCTGGTAATGTCACTCTAGGTAATCCTAACCAACATTCTGAACAGAATTACAAGAGCAGTTGGACACTATTTTTTGTAAAGATTTACTTATTGGTGTGTGAGAGAGAGAGCATGAAAGGGAAGAACGATAGGGAAAGAGGGAATCCCAAGTGGAATGAGCACAGAGCCAAACTGGGGGCTTGGTCTCATGACCCGGAGATCATGACCTGAGCCGAAATCAGGAGTAGGCTGCTTAACCGACTGAGCCACCCAGGCGCCCCTCAGTTGCGTACCATTAAAGAAACATGCTTGTGAAGGTATAGAAGAGCCAGAAATATCTTAAAGGGTTGTGGGGCCAAGAGTCAGGTGAGGGCTGATATCCAGAGAAATAAGCACAGCATTCAGGCAGTTTGCAAAGATTTGCAGGTTATTGAAGAGATGATCAAAATGCTAAGTATTTTTGACAGCCTTGTGGGGCCAAGAGGACAATAGTGGGGCTCCAGGGTCTTTCAAGAGTAGAGGCTGTGGTAAAAACCTCCCACTTTGTGCTTTAGGTTTGGACCCTGATGGGCACCACATTCCAGGAGTAAGGATGACAGGGAAACAGGTCAGGTCAGTCCAGCCTTGAGTCTAGTGGGAGGCCCAGAAAAACTCAATTCCTAGTAGAGGAAGGCTATTTCTGGTGCCTCAAGGTATGTGGTATAAGCAACAAAGATTCCTTTCTGAAGGAACATAGTATCACTGGAGGCTTAAAATGATTGAAACAAAACAAAACAAAAAAACCAATGTCTGTCACATGGTAACACTTGACCTGGAACACTGGGCAACAAACTGATATGAGTGAGACAAGGCAGGATTAGCAAATATTTAACAATAACTAAGCTTAGTGTTCCAAATATAAAAGGCAAGCTTGAAAATTTTCAGAGTTGGAAATGATAGATATGGAGAAATTTTAAAAAGAAAATTTCTTTTTTAAAATAAAAAAAAGATATTGTTTATTTATTTATTTGAGAGAGAGAGAGAGAGAGAGAGAGAGAGAAAGCATATGAGCAGGGAAGAAGGGTAGAAGGAGAGGGAGAAGCAGTCTCCCTACTGAGCAGGGAGCCCAATGTGGGACTTGATCCCAGGAACCTGGGATCATGACCTGAGTGGGAGGCAGCTGCTTAACTGACTAAGCCACCCAGGGAAAAAGAAAAGTTCTAAAACTATGAATTAAAAATCTGAGTGGTGATATTTGATTTAAGATAATCTATTCAAAAAATAATTTAATTAGCTATGCATTTATATTTGATATAATCTTCTTATTATGTACTATATTTCACAATAAAAAGTATAAAAGACATAGAAGAGCTAACAGCATATGTTTTTGTCAGATTCCAAAGAATATGTTAAATCTATGAACTTATTGTTTTCATCAAAATTTGCGGCAGTCTTAACAGATAGATGATATTATTTCACCACCCAGATGGGAAAACAAGACAGCTAAAAGAGTTTAAGGTCACATAGCTGGGAAATAGCAGAGCCAGGTTGCAAGCCTAGATTTGCCTGACTTCACCCTGAGCTCTTAGCTCTATGTTAGTAAAGGCTTAAGAAGCCCCTTGGAGGGATGCCTGGGTGGCTCAGTCGATGAAAGCGCCTGCCTTCAGCTCAGGTGATGATCCTGGGGTCCTGGGATCGAGTCCTGAATCGGGCTCCCTGCTTCTGCCTCTGCCTGCTGTTCCCCCTGCTTGTTCTTTCTCTCTGACAAATAAATAAATAAAATCTTACAAAAAGAAGTCCCTTTGATGAGGAATTGTTTTCGATGATTATGCTCTAAATGATGTTGCTATGGCTAAATCTTCTGCTCCAGTTACTGATGCTAGTAATTCTTGAAGAGATGGTAATCCTACTCTGTTGGTATTATTCTCAGCCGAGAGATTTCCACGACAAATTGACTGGGCCTTCTAAACAGTTTCTTAGGTTCATCCGCAGAGTCCCCTCTTTAGGGCCTAAGCATGTCCCTGGGGTGGGGATAGGGGGCAGTAGGTCCAAACTGATGGAAAGTTCCATTTCTCTATTTCTCCTTTGATTCCAAGGAGGAACTAGCCCTCTTTCCATGTTGCTCTCTAGCTCCATGGTTATTTTTTTTCAGGTGCCTGGTTGCTTTTTTCTGCCATTAGGTACTTTGTCTCTCAGAAGGTGTTCCTCCCTCCCCCACCTCTTAATTCACAGTGCTTCTTCTCCACTCCCCATCAGAGCTTGGAACTCCAGGGGATTCTGGGAGAAACAGATTTTGCTAAACTATAGAAAAAAAAGTGTTTTCTAGTTTTCTCCAGGGTGTTGGGCATCTTACAGTTTTGTAACTGATGCCATCACATGATCATTCCAGAAAATAAAGTTGTATTCAGAAATCATTTGAATTTTTTATTCCTAGATATAGAAGAGGCTGGTATTTTTAGTTCTCACCTCTCTGGTTTAAAAAAAAAAAAAAAGTTTTCCTTGCTAGGCACTCTGCCACACACCATGAACAATGAGGCTCTAACCCACATAAGTTCCATTGACAGCTGTTTGGGTCTTTCAGTGACTTAGTATTCAGTAAAACAAAATAAAACCACACTGTCCAGGCCCTGGTAATCGTGCCCTACTGTGCTAGCCACATGCATCTGATTCTCTCCAGCTGTGCACATCACATTACACAAATGATGTTAAAAATGAAATGGGCATATTCAGGGGCATGGGGGCTGGAATCCACATGAGAAGAATTGATTCAAGGAACTGGGCATGTGTATAGTGGAGAAGCGAGAACAAAAGGAGCAGGATGGCCCTCTCGGCTATGATGGGGCATCTGCCAGGTGGTAGGTGGAGGGAGATTGTAGCTGACTGTGAGTAGATTGTAGCACATGTACAGAGGGAGATGTCCTGCACAGGGAGTGGGCTGCCTTCAGAGCTGTGGGCTCTGTCAGTCAAGGTGTTGAGTCACTGGACGGTTAAGGACGTTAGACACAGGGTTCTTGCATTTGATCATTTGTGGACTCCTTCCAGAAGTCAGGAGCTACTGTTTCCAAAGGAAATGTCTTCTGAACTTTAATCAGTTGATAGGCAACTTTTTAGACCATGGCCTACTAGTAAGTGGGAGTTGCTCATAAAAACTTTTGTGTTTCCTGTGATTAGGAAATAATGGGAAGAATTTTGTGGGGAGCTAACCATATATAATTCTACATCACTGTCATAGCAAAGAAATCTAAGGCTGGACTGGTGTTCGAAGTTTCCAAGCATCGCAAAACTTGAGGCTCGCCGGAAAAGAGCATGGAGTTTCAATGTGTTTATTTCCTTGTCCTTGTTAGACAGGTGTCTTTATTTTTTGTTACTTCTCTTGCTAAGCTGTGTAGGTGTCATGGTATGCCATGCGGGGTGTGTAAGAAGTCACTTTGCAGTCGAGTCAATAAATGATGTGGCAGGGATCACTTTAACCCAGAATTTGGTCAAGAATTTGCTGTGCTTTGAGTGTTGTGTGGGGAAAGGAGAGACAAGATGCTTTGAGGCATTGTTTTCTGAAAACTGGTATTGAGTAAAAAAAGGCTTTCACTTACCAGAGTAAGTCTTTTAATAATGCAAAAGTGGGAAGAGCTCCGAGCTCTCTGATTTCTGCTTTTCTGATCTCTTTGGTGGTGCAGGTTAGAGAGGCTTGGTTTTCCCAATCAGTTTTGTCTCAGTAATCTCTGACTTCAGAGACAGCAGTAACAGAACTAAATGGGCGGAAATAAATCCCCCCGAGAACCATTTCAATTTGTAAACCTTTGGTAAGCAGTTTAGCACTCGGATCTTTAACCCTGGAGGAATCATATCAGGGTTTATTAAACCTGAGCCATGAAAGAGAGTCTTAGATCTGCAAGGTTTTATTTGAAGGCAAAAGCGAAGATAGTGGGAGAGAATAGACCTCTGATTCCTACTATTGAACAAACACCATTGAAGGTTTTGTTTTTAAACTTAATCACAGCATAAAAGAGAGATAATTCATCTTAAGTTTTGGGATTTTGTTTTATTTTATTTTTACATTTCTCTTACCTGAAGTCTTGAGCTCCTTGCCATCTTAACCATATACCCCTGAATAGGTAGATTTGCACAATGGAAGAGTAGTTATTTTTTCCAGGACAGGAAAAAAAAGAGTTAGACAGGGAAATGTGGCTTCCTTTGACTATATTACCTGATTCCTGTGCCTCTCCTGATTGAAAGATCCACATTTTGCATTTGTAATGTGCAAAACACAAAGGTTTCAGATCAAAGTTTCTGGTAGTTGAAAATATTTCTTGTGTCTGATCTCTTGGATTTTTTTTTTTTTTCCCTTTTGAAATTTCCACCATTTACAGTGTAGCTTCAATGATTACAAGCTCTAGAATGGCTGGTTTTATACTCAGGTTTTGGATATATCCTTTCGTACTTGTATATGTATTAAGCAATACAAGCAATTCAGAGTCTTGGCAAAGGTTCCTCCTTAAAATTATTCCCCAGAAGTATAAATGAGAGAGGAGAGGAGGATGGGAGAGAGAGGGAAGAGGGTGATGGATAAATCCAAGGGGAAAAATCGAGGTTTTCAAAAATAAATTGCAATAAACTGCAAATTTGGGGGCTCTGTTTAGTATTGTTAAACTTCTTGTTGAGGCCTATAGCCACATCATTGTCTTCGTTTTCAGCAGGTGTGTCAGCTGAGATCCTACATTTAATAAACAATATAGAGTGGTAACCATTTCCTTTGAGACAGTTTTGTAGACTCCAGGAGTGATCAGATGCAGGTTTTTTGTTTTTTTTTAAGGCTCATTTATATAGATGAGGCAAGTCAAAATGACAAGGATATATGAAGAACAATATGAAAAACAATCCTCTCTTGTAAGCACTAGATGGTCCTTTATAAAAGAAGTTTCTGATAGTGAATTTATAGCTGACCTGCCCGGGCCCGTCTAATCACTTTAATGCTTTAAAAAAGTCTCCTTCTTTCTATATTTTGAAATAATTTCTGGCCTACGTTTAAGAGCTCAAAGACTGCTGCTGAGTTCTTATGACACACCAGCCAGTATGCTAGCACGTTGACATGAATTACATGTCATAGGTTCTGTTATTATTTTGACTTTATAGATGAAGTCACTGAGAGCTGGAGGGGCGAAGTCGCTTAGGAGCCCAGGGACGGGCGCTAGAGCTGGCGCGTTCAGGAACGGGGACGGGGGACTAGCCAATGGGACTTCGGAGCACGTGCACACGCTTCATCTCTCTGCTCTACCGCCTCGTGGTCCTTTGTTTCACTGACCCCTTCATGGACACTGGGGAGGGTGGAGTATATATTCTATACTTTTATATATGTGTGCAGTATATACACAGGCATAAATAATACTTTTTTTTTCATGGTATTTCCTCTCACATCTTATGAATTTGTCTTTTGGAGAATGATTTTTCTTCTTTAGTTATGGGCTAGGTGCACTTTTTAATGAAACTAGACAAATAAATGTTGTCTAGATTCCTTTCTGGCAAGTGGACTTTATAAACATCCGTCAGTGCCAAAAAAGAAGAGTTGTTTCATCTTCCCTTTATGGCCTTTGTATTCCCCCAGGAGTTCCTTGGGCTTGCTCCCCTCACTGGCAGAGACAAGCAGGAAGACTTCACTAAACACAAACAAGGACAGCATTTAATTTTGAGATCACTTGTGGCTGGGAACTAGGATTAGATTGTGCTCTGGCACACGCTTTGGTGTTAGCTTATGCATGCCTGTGTGTGTGTATGTACTTATGTGTTTTTCACAGAGCAGACATTTTGCGTATTTTCTTGGTTCCAGACAGATGCAAGTGTGCGTACACAGTCAAGCATGCTTACTCCTTTCTTCAAGAAGCTCGTCGATAATATGCAGTCTCTTTGTTATCTGTATTCTCTTGAACAATACAAACTAAAAAAAAATGATCATTTTACTTTCCAGTCTTATATCTAAATTCTTTCTAGAGGATTTTTGTTTGTCTCCCTAATGTGTCCTCAGTTTTCCCACCTTCCATCTCCTAGAATTTTTATTGTTTTCTGCTTGAATTTCCCAGTGTTTGTTTCTTTTTATTTAATGTTACTCTCTCCCTCTCCCCAGGCCATTTCATAGTTCTTTGAGTCTCTTCTTCCTCTTCCCTTCCCCTTGGTAACTCCTGTTTATTCTTTAAAACTCAGCTTGGGCAATCTCTTTTCTAGAGAACCTTGTACCATTTCACTCCTACCAGCTTTGCTCAGACTAAGCTGGGTGGCTGTCCCTGTCTGGGCCCCACAGTATCCCAGATATAGAATAGCTACCTCTGTCATAGTTATTCTAATGCCATTTGATTTCCCCTCCAGACTCTTGACTTCTTGAGTGCACTACTCTGTTTTTCTAATGTCCATGGTCCCAGTGTGTAGCAAAGTAAAAACGGTAGGTGTTGGTGAATGTTTGTTGCATGAATGAATGTTTATAAACTAGCCCTCATGTCCCCTCAGCCTCTTCTCTTTCAGAAGTCCTTTCTTTTCTGACCTCCTGTGGCATGTACAAATGGTACCATTTACTCGGGAATTAATCAGATGTTCCTTTGGAAATCTCCCTACCATTACTGCTCTTTGAAACCTGTAGTGTTATTTAATGTTTTCCCTCTGTTTTCAACCAGCTTTTGAGCTCCTTGGTTGTGAAGGAAGGATTTTATAATTCTGGGTGTCCTCAGTACCCCCCCAATACTGCTTTATATATGTTATCTTCTTTTCTAAAAAATATTTATTTATTTATTTATGAGAGTGAGCGAGTGCGAGCGTGAGCAGGGGTAGGGACAGAGGGAGAGGCAGAGAATAACAAGCATGTTCTGGGCTGAGCTCAGAGCTCGATGTGGGGCTCAGTCCCACAACCCTGAGATCATGACCTGAGCTGAAATCAAGAGTCAGATGCTCAATGACTGAGTTGCCCAGGTGCCCCTGTATATATTATCTTCCTGATAATACTGGTTCATGAATTGTTAAAGGCTCAAAAAGCAGTGAACAAGAGCTCCCTCCAAGACATAGATGTCATGGCCATTGCCTTTCCAACCTCCATTTCCTCCAGCATTGGGTACATTGGGTAATAACAGGGACTTCAAAGAAGCCCTTTTATTTCTCAAAGGAATCAGGAAATTCACAGTGAGAGATTTTAGTTGCTTTCGTAGAGAAAGATTAAATACAGTGACTGTGGAAATCTCCATTTTTAAGCCTCAGTTTCCTTCATAGTAAAGCTGGTATAATAGATGATATATTTCCCTGATAGGGTTGTGGTGAAGGGCCTTAAGATAATGTGTGCAGAGCAAGTGACAGTGCCTGGAACATGGAGATTCATCAGTAAATGTGGGCCGTTATTATGGTGAGCATTCACTTCGGTGCGATCACTTGGAGTTCCATGGAAAATAGCCACATGGAGCTTATTCGGTGGGCCCATCTGTTGTTGTTATTATTATTATTATTACAAATAATAAGAAACACACACAGTGCTTTCTGTGTTCTGGTATTCTTCCAAGTGCTTTACATATATTGACTCCTCAAAAATTTCCAACAGCCCTATTAGATACATTTCACTATCTCCATTTCAGAGATGAAGCCATTAAAGCACCAGATATCGTCCAGTCACACAGCTACAAAGTGGCAGAGGTGGAACTTGACCCCACGCTCTTTGGTTACCCAGTCTGTGCATTTAGCTCTTATGAAGTAGAGGGCCTCTTATAGAAATATCTCTTCAACATGTAATCTGTGTCGGGTAGAGAGATGACTAAACACAGACCCTGCCTTGATGGCTTTCACACTTAGGATGGGAGATAGACAAGCAAGGATGCCATTCCTGGTTAATATAACAGGGGCTATACTTAGGGCAATCTGATGTTCCAGTTTGCCTGGGAGAGTCCTGGCTGACACCTGTCACCCAGCATGACTATTGTTTTCTTTTACATTCAACAGTGTGTTTGTTGGGATGGGTACATTATAGGTCTCTGTCAGCTCTGTTCAGGGGAGGCATGAGGTGTTCTGGGGTCTCAAAATGGGGAGACCTGACTCTCATCCTGTAAGAGTCATCCACCTGACTCTTACAGGATGAGAAGAACTTTGCCAGGTAGGAGGGGGACTTTGGAAGCAAAAAGAAAGAGACTAGGAGTGTGCGAATGCTGGATGTGCTCAGGAGTGAGCAAGTGGATGGCGGCTGTTGTGAGCTGTGGGGAGGGGCTGTGGGGGGGAGTGCTGGTTCTCAAACCTGGTTGCACATGAGAGGTCCCTGGGGAGCTCTCAAAACTCTGCCTGCCCAAGCTGCACCAATTACTCCAGACTCTCTGGAGCTGATGTTTAAAGCTCTCCAGATGATTGCATTGGGGCTTGAGAGCGCCTTGGAGGTGGAACAATCTTTGGGGGTAGGAGAGAGGTGGCGGGTGGGTGGGGGAGGGGCACTAGGCAAGGCCTAACTCGTGGAAGGGTTTGGTCATAACCCAAGGTGCTACTGCTTGTCTCTGAATGTCCCTGGAGGCCGAGTCCTTCTGCAGAGCCTCGGTCTGCTTGGGGCTGGTATGTGAGGCTTTTCACCACTGTCTCTGTGCTGTTCGCAACAGGAGCCGATAACAAGTTGTGGGCAGTAGCTTGTACCCTTTATTGACAACCCTCGAGAAGTGAGCATGATGACCTAAGGACAACTGGCAAAAATTCTCTTCATGGCCCAGGAAATCTTTCAGTGGTGCTAGGGGTGCCAAGGACTAGTAGGTGAGGCAGACCATACTTTTATATAATACGGATGGGCCTGGAAACATCTTAGAACAATTCTTTCTGTGGGGGAGGCCAGAGAACTCCCTAAGGTACATTATAGATATAAAGAAACTCTGCATAGTTTTTTGTGAAGGAAATCAAAGGTTAATTAGCTTTTCCTGTCTCTTGATTATTTCCCAGTCTAGCTAATTGTTTAGAAGGTGGAACCTGCTGATTATCCAGACTTATTTAATGCATAAAGTGACATTAAGAAGGTTAATAATAATGTCCACACTTCCCACTGTAGAGGGACGTGAGAATTGGAGCATCCACAGGCTTACATATGCAAATGCCATCGCATAGTAGGACAGAGCCTGGTGGGAAGGGAAGGACGGAGAGCTGGCTGCCATGTTCTAGCATAGAAGTCCAAGGGGGCTCAGGGTTATAAATTTGAATCTAGCCTTCCAGGTTATTACTAAGGTGCTTTTGTCTAGGTAAGGGGATAGAAACTATTGTATTTAATTTTGTTAACTGTGTCGTAAGTTTTACATATTGAAGTATATGGGTTTACAGTTGATCTCTTGCCCTGGGTCCTGAAAAGATTAAGGCTGAGCCTGGAGCCAGGTCATATAAATGGTACATAGAGCAACTTGGGTCACCTGAGAGGTGAATGATGGGACACATACTTGCTTGTTTCTAATGAGTAGAACCTCATTTGCCCAATATTCTGTATAACACCAAATTAAACAACTCCTCCAACTATCGAACCAGCACAGGATGTAGGTGAAAAAAAAAACATCAAAATTTGTGACTGGGTCAGACCCTGGCATCTCAACGTCAGGAAAAGGGGACCCATGTGTGTACCTTAGCACTTTCCAGGGAATCCACCAAAGGGTAGAATCCATAGAAATTGAGTAATTCCCAAGTGTCAAGTACTGTATTCACCACTTTGCTGTTGTTATCTTTTTATTCCTTGCAAATCAGGTATTATCATTTCCATTTTAAAGATGTAGAAACTTGTGTTTGGAAGGTTAAACAACTTCCCTAGCATTCTGTAACAAATAACCATATTGATTTGCTTGGTTCTACTAAGACTCAGCTTCTGGGAAGAGTCATGCTATTTTCTAACCCCGGTTTCCTACCATCAGAGTGGGAGATGTCTTTCTAGTCAAAATTATATTAAGACTTAAGTTTGGCTTTCTCAAAAATGACTTTTATTTTCTTTATCTTGGTTCAACTTCCACCCAGCTGTCTCCCTTCCTCCTTCCCCCGCCCCTGCTTTTTGAGTAAATCACCCTAATTATTAACTTTGTAAATGAAGCTCTAAATAAGCTATTTAAGTTTATTCCTATTAGATGGGACAACAGATTAGAAATCCAGTGCCACCTGGGGTGGGAACGTGTTAGATTTCCATGCTAATGCCTCATGCATGTTTTATGCCTTAGATTAGTAGCTAATGTGGTCATTGATCATCTTGTGTCATATGAGCTACAAACCTGCTGCTTTGAGCTAATTCTTTTAAAAACTTGGTTCCAAATCAGTATTCAAAGTCTAGACCAAAGCTTCTGATTTGGAAACAAGGTCATATTTGCCTTTGGTAGGGGTCAAAAACATTTTTCTATTTGTGCTCTTTGTAGATAAGAAGACATAATCTATCATTGGAGGAAGTTAGGTTTATGAAATAGCCAAAAGAAAAAATATTTCCTAAAACATAGGCTGGAAATCCTTTTTGTATCAAATACAGTTTCTTTCTGTGCTATTTATAAGTCAAACATATGTTAAAAGTTATCATTTGAAAGCCTATTCAATTTGTGCTTGAATTACCTAAGCATTTACTCCATTAAGTAGGAAATCGAGGGCATTTTTACTTCAAGTTATATGGCTCTGCTATTAGCAAGGTCTAGTTCAAATTCTGGTCTGTTCACTTAGTAACTATGTGGCCTTAAACAGAATTCTTTTTTTTTTAATTTTTTATTTTTTATAAACATATAATGTATTATTAGCCCCAGGGGTACAGGTCTGTGAATCGCCAGGTTTACACACTTCACAGCACTCACCACAGCACATACCCTCCCCAATGTCCATAACCCCACCACCCTCTCCCTACCCCCCTCCCCACAGCAACCCTCAGTTTGTTTTGTGAGATTAAGAGTCTCTTATGGTTTGTCTCCCTCCCAATCCCATCTTGTTTCATTTATTCTTTTCCTACCCCCCAAACCCCCCATGTTGCATCTCCACTTCCTCAAATCAGGGAGATCTGATAGTTGTCTTTCTCCAATTGACTTATTTCGCTAAGCATAATACCCTCTAGTTCCATCCATGTCATCATAAATGGCAGGATTTCATTTCTTTTGATGGCTGCATAGTATTCCATTGTATATATATATACCACATCTTCTTTATCCATTCATCTGTGGATGGACATCTAGGTTCTTTCCATAGTTTGGCTATTGTGGACATTGCTGCTATAAACATTCAGGTGCACGTGCTCCTTTGGATCACTACATTTGTATCTTTAGGGTAAATACCCAGTAGTGCAATTGCTGAGTCATAGGGTAGCTCTATTTTCAACTTTTTGAGGAACCTCCATGCTGTTAAACAGAATTCTTATCATCCCTGAGTTTCAGTTTTTTTTATTGGAAACACGAAGCTCCTGATAGTACTTACCTCTTAGGGTGGTTTTGAGGATTGGCCAAAGCAATGAATGGATAGTAACATGTCTGGCACTTAGTAAATACTCATGCAAACATTTGTGATTATTTAATTACTCTTTCATATAGAAAGTCATCTTGGCTAAAATATGATGAATGGAAATTTCACTGATGAAATGAGGTGGTAGCTCACCTCTCCATATTTCTGGACAGGTATAGAAATGGACCACCATTCAGACCTGTGCATTGGAAAAACTTGTGATGTGTTGACAAAGAATTATGTTTATACCTCAAGAAGAAGAAACCCTTTCGGTTTCTTCAGAATCAGATCTGGACCGCCAGCTCAGTCAGCAGTAGAGGGAGTATTAGAAGACATCCAACAAACCCAAACTCTGATGGAACCCTCTCAACACGGAGCAGGGGCACTGCCCCTACAACCGAGAAAGAGGGCAAGTTCAAATTGTGATTTATGCAGTTCATTGTGGAGAACGATGGCTCACCACTCTGCTCCCACCTATTAATGGAGGCTGATGCTGACTTCCTTCCTTACCTTGTGATCTACTCCTCTCTCTATGCATATATCTTTGCAGACCTTGAAATTAATGCATTCCTGAGGAAAATGGCCAGGGATAGGAATTGTTGTGCATTCCTGGGGAATTTGTCCAGGAGCCCACATCGGGAGCCAGGGCTGCTCTGGGGCTGGCAGAGTATGGAGAAGGTATGCTGGGCTCTGGCATGCTGGGTTCTGGGTCTGGCTTGCAGCTCTTTCTCTTGCAGTTGCATCAGAAGAGCCTAGGGAAAGTTAGGCAGCCATCTGAAGCTCTGGATGATTCTCTGGCTACCACTAACCCCACACATTTGAGGCTGAAGAACAGAAGTTTTGGTGATTAGGGAATATTTGATTCAACAGCAAAGTCCCTGAAGTGTCGTGCAAGTAGTCATGAGTAGTGGCAGGGGTGTGTGGTCTGGGTGAGACAATTCTTTCTGAAAGTGTTTGCTGGGCAAGGTTTCCTGTATAGCCTGTTTTTTGTTTGTTTTTTGATATATTATTTTGATGATTGAGGGGATTTGGATGAAGTTATGCTGCCAAATCTGCAAACGTACTGCAGAAATCACTTAATTAGATTTGCTCCTTCCCTTTGTGAACTTTTGTAGTTTGCTTTAAATTATAACAGAATATTTCAAAGGCAATTACAAAATAGTTTCCTCATAGGAAGTATAGGGTTTTCCTATCCATTTTATTTCTTTATACGGTAACAGTGACTTTAAACATACAACTATGTATGTGTTTGTGGGGAAGGCTCTTTTAAGTAGGAGCCCAGTATACAACTTCATAATTCATTGAGAACAATTTTGTTTAGCTATCTTGTCCTCCATGCTGAATGTCTAATTAAGATCTCTGTTAACAAATCAAACACTTTTCCCTCTTAGAAATGCTGCCCAAGCTCTTACCATAATTCTGAGAACATGGTACGTGCTTACTGCATTGACAAATGAACAAGGTTGGAGGTCACTGAAGAAAAATGAAAGGTATTCAACTTGAGAAACAAGAAATATTCAGAGACTCAAGGTAATAACAGACTTACTGGGTCATAGAGTTGAAGAAAATGCTCTAGAAATGTTAAACTGCAAGCATAGATCAGAATAAAACTATGGTTGCCGTTGTTAATGGGAACAAATATGGAGGCTAGAAATCGCCTTCTGTGCTAAAAGATAGAACAACAGTGTATGGAATGTCGTAGAATACAGGCCCTGGTGAAAGACTGCTCTTTTCATCTCTGGGATCAAGTAGCTTAGTTTCCTCTTCTGTAAAATAGCCATAATAATAATATCTGCCTTAGAGGCTTGTTGGGAGGATTGAAAGAAGTAGCTCACATGCAGCTGCCTGGACCATGGAGAACATTTAATACCTGGGGTCATTATTACTATTATTTGGGAACATAATGAACCATTCACTAAGGACACCTGGATGAGACTCATATGTTCTTTTTGGGTTACTAAATTTTGAAATCTGATTTTTTTACAGATGCCTAAGACAGAGAATATTTAGGCTGGGGTGATGGACTCTAGTGGCCTAATAGAGTATTAGATCACCTATCAATCTCTTGGTCCTATGCTAGTACTCCTTCTCATTTCCCTTACGGTGCTGTTCCTACCTCAAGTGACTTCTCTGGAGCCAGCTGCTGCATTAGTGACATAGCCAGGACTATGAGACCCAGCTGGACCTAGTTTCCCCCTTTTCTATCACGCCTTGAAAATGATAAAGGTAGGGGCACCTGGGTGGCTCAGTTGGTTAAGCAACTGCCTTCTGCTCAGGTCATGATCCTGGAGGCCCGGGATCGAGTCCCCCATCGGGTTCCCTGCTTGGCGGGGAGTCTGCTAGCTCTGACCTCTCCCCTCTCATTCTCTCTCTGTCTCTCAAAATAAATGAGTAAAATCTTTGAAAAGGAAAAGAAATAGAGAGAGAGGAAAAAAAAGAAAATGATAAGGGTAGCATCCTTAAGAAATCTGAGGATAACACTGTTCTGAGGGGGAGAGCTAATGTTCTGGATAACTGAGCCAGGATTCATAGTTCACAACTCATCTAAAAGACAAATTCTGCTAAAGATAAATACATAGCCCGCTGTGTAGATTAAAATTAAAATAAAACCTATTCAGGTAGGAACTTTAGAAGAATGACTCGATCATCTAGAGAATTGTCTTCATTTCAAGAGCCCGATGAGACGGTAGTATAACTTGGTGCCTGCTTGCTCTACTCCATACAGTTGACTATTGCCATGCATAGAGTTGGCCTGAGCTTGTCTGGTCCCTTGGGCTAAGGTGACAGTTACCAGCCCAGGAAGACTGAGCAGCTAGCTAGGTTCACTGATTAGGGAATTAGCTGGCTGCTAAGCACGGGTCTTGAAGTGTATGAGCTGTACTTTGAGCCACACATTTTATCTTCATTATCTGATTTAATCGAAGGAGCTAGTAAAATACGTAACCATATCCTTATTCTGGTATACATGTCCTGAACCTGCTGGTCTGCTTTTAAAAAAGTCAGAAGAAGTAACATTCAATCAAAATGCTCAGGTTCTCTGGTCTACCATTCCGGATAAAGGAGGGTGGAGGCCCAGGACAACCTCTAATGGTCAGCACATATCTGAAATATTGTTCTTCAGTTTTGATGCTACAACTTAAAATGGTTGTTGACACACTCCTGTAGTCAGGGGAGACCAATCAGAATGTAGAAAGCCTAGGGATTCAAGGAAGCAAAAGGAAATAACGTATTTTTTTAAAAAAGGCGGTTTGGAGGAAATGTGATTGCCTTTTTCATTGCTTGAATGTGTGTCATGGATAGAGGCATTTGACTTA
This sequence comes from Lontra canadensis, assembly GCF_010015895.1. Taxonomy (NCBI): domain Eukaryota; kingdom Metazoa; phylum Chordata; class Mammalia; order Carnivora; family Mustelidae; genus Lontra; species Lontra canadensis. The sequence continues at coordinate 3,958,613 of NW_022631013.1, read as the reverse complement.
TTCTGTGCTACTCCAAGGGATTGAGCCAGGACAAAGAGGTCTAAGTATCCTTTATATAGATTCAATATGAGGAAGGACTTCTTGAGCTGGAGATGTCCAAAATACTGTAGGTGGGCTAGAGAGAAAATGAGCGTTCTTTCTTCAGAATTGCTTAAGTAGAGACTGTGTAACAACAGATGCTGAAAGACTGTTAAGTGTAATAGATAAGCACAGGAAATCTGCCACTGGAAAGTCTGGATGCTATTCCTGGCTTTGTCTGTCACTTACTAGCTCAGAGATCATGGATAAGTTCTGTTAGGACTCTGTGTCTCCAGCACCTCCCTCAAACATCCTTATGGATGTTCATGGATGTAAAGTAAGGTGTCACAACAGCTCAGAGTGTTAGCATTTCTTATGATTATTATCTAGGCATGCTGTAGAGAGATTGCTGTAAAGCGTACAAAGGTTTGCTAGAGCTCTTTACCACTAAGACTATTACTACAATTACTTGCAATAATACAATCAAACTCTGTTAATTTTGTGGATGAAACATGGAGCTTCTAAAGTACCATAAATCCTTAAATAGGGTCAAAATGGCATAATTCAGTTCAACACTGTTAAACACATCCCACGTACAAATGGAGACATACAGATAGAAGAGATGGGCATCCATTTTATATAAGGCTGATACATTGATAGCTGTTCTGAAGAGACTGGCTGAAATGTTAATTTTGGTGATTTCTAATGCCCATTCTGTCTATGAGTTACAGTGTCTGTAAACAACATAAGGTGTTTTATGTTAATTCTTGAGAGTGGTTTTTTAAATTTCATGTGAGTAAACCAGACATATTGTTAACAATATAATTTGGACTAAATTAAGCTCCTAGTAAATTGTGAATGGTTTATTATTATTCACTGGAATACATTTACCCTGCTAATGCTGTACTGCTGCTTTATTGTATGTTAATAGTTTAACAGTCAAAGTTAAATGCTATTAATAAAATTGTGTAACTAAAAGATCTCATTTGTAGTATTCCACAGTTTTATTCAACATTTTATTAGTAAAGGTGAAAAATGAGACGTGACAAAAAGAATGCAAAACAAAAGCAATTATTGGACTCAGTATAAATGATGGAAAACTTAAGTTGTGTGCTCTCAGCTAAAAGAAAGCAAGATGTGACACAGTGCCTGGTTCTGTCCACTGCTCAGCAGCCGAATGAGTAGTGGTTGATCAAGAAACAATTCTTTTGACAGCGTCATTCCCTTAGATTAGAATTCTTGTTCAAGCTATGTCTATACAGGTAAAAGATAATTGATAATTCGTTTGCTATAGTAAACCAAAAGAAAAGAGAACGAATAACACATTTCATCTCTCCGATTTCTCCTGTAAGGGAAGATTTGTCTCCAATAGTTACATGATTTCTACTATTTTTAAATTTAATTTTATCTGTGAAGGAGATGTGATCACAGTATATAAAAGAGTAGGAATATGAGAGTTGACAAATTTTTCCTCTCATGTGTAGGGTGTTTCTTGAGTAATGAGTATATCCCTATTAAAAATAGTTGGGATAAATCTAGAACCCTGTACTTATGTCTAAAAATAGCAATATAATTACAGAGGGGGGCTAGGACTTCTTGAGAATAAATAAAACATGGGAGGGGATTTCCTCAACTCAGTTTAATGTCACTCCATTATGTGATTACACCTCCAGGAGCATGAACATTCTCCTACTGCTCTAGTACCCAGAGGAAAGGCCGTGAATCCTGCTTTACTCAGTACTAGTGAGAGAACAGCTGAGAGGATTGGGTCATATTCTGGAAAAGGTACAGTATGAAAGATGTAGACCAATGACCAGAATGGAGAGAAAACTCAAACTGTGTCAAATGAGTAATGATGGGAAAAACCTGACAGTGGGAGACAACCAGGGAACAATGATAGCTATGGTCAAACATTTTAAGAGCTATAATTAAGAAGATGGAATGAATTTGATTTGTATGACTTCTTCAAGGATAGCCAGTAAGAAAGGCATATGTGTGAAAGCCATTACAAATGTATAATAAGGAATACATGTTGATAATACAATATGATATGCTCCCTTTCTAGTGACAAGTTCCACTGTTTACGGTTCTTTTTTGAAGACCTGGTCAACAATTGGAAAGCATTCTACAGAAGGTTTTAAAGCCTAAATTGAGTGGTTCAACAGGTTTGTGTTGTGATTCTGTGAGTCTACAAGTTAAATTACCAAATTTTCTATTAATATGACATAATCTCAGAGAACTAAGGAACTGTTGATATAATAGTTGTTGTTAAATAGTTTGAATTTCTTAAATGAAAAATTCTATAAATATAGAAAATAGCATTTTCATAAGGAGCTCGAGAAAAAAGATAAACAGAGCCATCACTAGCCATCACAGAGCCATTTCCCTATTTTCAACATGGTGAACTATGAAAGTAATGAGCTATTTTTAAGAACTAGTATGTTTTCACTACATTATGTGAAGATAATATTAGAAGCATAGAAATACCTTCACTAATGAAAATTCTAGGGCACTGTTTTTAGTTAGCTTCTTCATACCATACACCCCTCAGATGAGTTACTCTATTACTGAAATAAGCACCATCTAAAATAATGAACTTTGTGGTCATGAAAGTTCACACTGATTTGTGTAATTTGGGGGTGTAAAAGGGAGGTAAGTAGAGGCTCATGGAACTCATTCAACATTTTTCATGAAAACACACAGTTATATACATGTAGAAAATTATGTGAATGTCATCACTGGATACCACATATAAAATACCAACCAGATACCAGAAGGTGGTATGAATTTCTACCAACTAAACCACCAATATAACTTAAGGCAGTGCTTGTGTTTGTTACTATGTTTTCCTCTGGAATTGCTTTTCTTCATGCCTCTGTGCTTATATAAAATGGGTGTTTAATCCACTGAGTACATATTAATATCATATAAGCCCTGTAGGCAAAATATTTTCTCATTGAGAATTTGACCTAGATTCTCTTTCACCTGAGAGTTTAAGGGTTCATTTAACATTGTTGCGCTAAACAGAAAACTTTTGGTTTCCCTTGGCTACTCAGTGGAGTTTCTGGCCTATGCTGTGTGAGCTTGGATTTGTTTTGCTGCTATCATGATCCATCTGAGAGTTTCCATATCTAATTGGAAGTTTCTATTAAAAAAATAAAACAGCCTTAACTGTGGACAAGTCCAAGGCATGTGTAGGTTTTCAGAATTTTCTAATGTGGGTATGTGTGGACACGACCTCCGGACTATCTAGTCTATGGTAATATGACAATTAAAACCATGAAAATCAGGAGATTCCTAACTTTTTTTTTTTTTTTAAGATTTTATTTATTTATTTGAGAGAGAGTGAGCATAAGCAGTGGTGGGGGAAGAGGCAGAGGTAGAGGGAAAAGGAGACTCCCTACTGAGCAGGGAGCCTGCCCTGGGGCCTGATCCCTGGTCTCTTGGGATCATGACCTGAGCCAAAGGCAGCCGCTTAACCAACTGAGCCACCCAGACGCCCTGGTTACATTTTCAGTTAACCTTTTCCGTTCATTCTTCTTGTCTTCTGTTTCTCTCAATATGTTATTAAACATCCCTTGGATTCTTAACTTCAGGTACTATATTTTTCAGTTCTAGAATGTCCATTTGAATATTTAAAAAAATTGATTCTCTTTTGAAATTCTTTATGCTTTGACTTACTCCACTCATCTTTTCAGCTATTTCTTGAACAAGTTAATCCCAGCTGTTTTAAAGTTCTTTTCTGTTAACTTCTTTATCAGGATTATCTGTGGGTAATCTTCTGCTGTTTTGTTTTGTTTCTCTTTGTTATTGGTCATATGATCCTCTGTTCTGATCCATATGCCCAGCAGTTTTTGTCCCATGTTGGACACTATAAAATCCGTAGAGGCTCCAGATGATACTATTTCCCATGAGAGATTTTTTTTTTTTTTTTCTTTTGCTGGGCAGAGAAAAGGGAAGGGAGGCATTCATGACTTTAATCCAGTCAGGAGCTAAACTGTATTGAAACTGGGTTGCAGTTTTGGCAAGACTCACTCTACCTCTGTTATACCTAAATTCTAGGATCAATGCTAATGAAAAACTGGACAGGTTTTTCTCTTCTCTGCACCAGCTACAACAGAAATGTCTGTTCTGCTTTGCAGTGGCTTTTAGCCCCGCTCTTTAAGTCTCAAGTCATGTGTGGTTTAATAATTTGACACAAGTCTTTAGGGGGAAATCAGAAGTGTGTTTGAGCTACCTGAATTTGCTGCTCCAACCCTATTCAACCACCAGATTCTTTACTGGTTTCTTTGGGCCTCTGCAGTGGCCTTTGACCAGGGAAAAATCTGGATTTCTACCCCGTGCCCAGAACAGGAAAAAGGCGGCTTCCGATCTTCAGCTCACTTCTGAAGGTTGAATGCCTTAGAGTTTACCTCTTTGATCTTAAGAAATTTTGACTTTTGAAATTTTATTTTTCCTGTATGTTGTTTTCCCATTTTGTGGTTTAATACCATAATTCTTCTACTTTGCCTGGCTTTTCTAGTTGTCCTCATTGGAGCATTTGCCTATGGCAGATTACTTTATCGTACATAAAAGAAGAAATTTGTATTCCTATTCTAAAGTAGCAATGTAGGTACATATCTCCCCCTCTGCACCAAATATGCGAGATAATAAAATCAAGCCCAGGTTTTTATTTCTATCAGGCTGAACCTCAGCAGAATTGTAATCTTGGCTGTGCTACTTTTTGTATTATTCTTTTCACCTTTTTCGTTTCATACTTCTTTTCTGGCTACCCCATAAAATTCGAAATGTGGGACTCTAATGTCTTCCCACCCCCCACCCCAGAGATGCCCACTGTTTGTCTTTTTAAGTGTACTAGGCTTCTTTTGCCTTGCATCCCATCCCATCAAAACCTGCTTGAATTATGTTTATTCTTTCAGGATGCTCCCTGGGGAACTGGCTAATTACTTGCAGGAATTAATTACAACCAAAGAGTTGGTGACTTATAACCTGCTGTATCAAAATGACACTTCTATTTTAATGGGGTTTACCCTTAGCAAAGTGTGCATAATATGGGGCTTTGTCACACTGGAGTAGGGACCATGGGTGAGATGTGTAAAGAGGTGTTCTTCCAATCACTCATATAATATAAACACAGGAAAGTTTACATTCTTTTATTCATTGATTGTTTTTATTCCGTCCACAAACATTTATCAAGTCTCCAGCACTTGCAAGTCATTTTGAAAGCCCCTACAGGAAGTATGTTCCCCTCCTGAGTAACAAAGAGCCCTTCTTTTAAGAAAAGTACAGTGTAGTACAAGAGATAGAACAAATATACCCCTAATAATAGTTCCAGGCATAATGGGCTAAGGACCACAGAAGAAGAAAGAAAATGAGTTAAAGAGAAGAGTCTTGTGTCAGTCTGACCTATTAGATATTCCTTCATTTTTAAGGCAGCTTTCCAGTTGAGTTTTGAAAGGTGGATGGGATTTCTAATGCAGGTATATATGAAGGTGTGGAAGGGCATTCCAGATGGAGAGAAGAACATAATGAGCAAATGTAGGAAATGTGAAAGACAAGGAGAACTTCTGTCACAGGGTATTGCTTGCTTTAAGGAGAGAGGGGAGATGAGACCTTGCAATGGCTTCTTCCTGGAGTGTTTCTGACTGAGTCCTTGCTTATCAATAGTGAGTTGCTGAACCTGGATGGCTGTTGAGTATCAGTAGGCAAGGTGGTAGGAACTGAGGATGCACTAGTTCTTGACATTTTGGAACCCCACTGTGTAGTGATGTTTTCTTAAGGTGTTTTATTTGCCACAAAGTAAAGAGAGAAATATACAAAGAGGAGCATGAACCAAGTGCTATTGCACCATGTCCGTGGAGTTTTCCTCCTATTCTCAGACCATAAAAATCATCATAAAATTTTTCTAACATTATACAAGTATTTATAGCCTCTTCTGAGTTTATCAATGCTCCCAGCCAAAATTTACAATTTACATTGAGGTATTCACTTAGTGTATCTTAACTTTTATTGATTTGTCCATTATTTATTTACTTCTTTTCCCTCCTTTGCCCCTTCCCTCTTTTCTTCGCACCTTCTTTTCCCTCCTTCCACTAATATTTACCGAGTGAACCTGTGTGCTAGATACTACGATGGAGGCTGAGGATTTGGTCATGTATGAGAGACAGTCCCTGGTTTCTGATACCATCAGCCGAGACAAAGCTGATGAGTGCCTTATCCTCAAAAAAGTAGCAAATACATAAGGAGGATCACAGCATTCATTCTTCTCAAGCAAGTTCAAGCAAGTGATGCTTGATTCTAGGGTCCGTGTAGCATCCACATCATTTCTCTGAATGTGGACCCTCTGGGAGGGCTTCCCAAAAGGTCTATTATATCCTCTTTCTGCTTTTTGATTGGCCATGCCCTGTACCCGTCAACAAGGAGAATATTTAAAAGCAGAACCCTCAGTTCTCTTATCTGGACTGTGAAGGCTCATTCCAAAGTGCAGCCTTGTGATACTACCTCTAGTTTGAACTGTGTTTCTTCTCATGTCTTCTTACAACCCAGGCACAATTAAAAGCCAGGGTTCTTCACTGAAGCTTTATTTGTGATAGCCCAAACTGGAAACAACCCAAAGGTCCATCACATGTGAATAGAAACGTGGATTGTGGTGTATTCAAGCAATGACGTACCATCCAACGACAAAAAGCACAGTGTATACACGTAGCAGTGTGGGTGAATCTTAATTATACTGAGTGAAAGAAGCCATATAAATAAGAATCTATACTGTATTATTTCCTTTTTATAAACTTTCAGAAAATGCAAACTTAACCCATATAACAAAGAGCAGAACATGGTTGTCCACGGAGAGGGGGCTTGTGCGGAGAGTCAAGAGGGAAGGATTGTAAAGAAAACTTTTCAGGGTGATGGATCTGTTCACTATCCTAAGTGTGGTGATGTTTTCATTAGTATATATTTATGCCCACACTTATCAAATTGTATACTCTAAATATGGACAGTTTATCGAATGGCAGTTAGACCTCAGTAAAGCTGCTATTATTGTTAAAACACAAGTTCCTATTTGTAATTGTTTGTTTAATCTCTGACTCCTCTAATAGATTAAGTGATGTGATGAGAGTTCAAAGAACTTTCTCAGTCAGTGGTCTGTCCCCCAATGGCTGGTCCAAGGTGGGCTTTCAGTAAACATATGGAGGATGAAGAAGAAGTGCTTAAGATATACTGCCATTGAAATATGTTATTTTTCAGCTTTGCTTTGATTGACATATTAAATAGCTGATCAGTCTGTAGTGTTAGTCATTGACTATTTCCCTTGTGGTAAAGCCAGCTATATATAAATGTTCTCAAAGTATGTGTTTATTTTTAAAAGCAACTCCATTCCCAACTTGAAATAAGCCCAAACTCAACTACCAATTTTAATGGGAATTTATGTTAGAAATGAAAGCCATGAAAGGTTAGTAAACATCAAGAGACAGCTAAACATCTTGCATGTAATAATCAGAGATAAGTTAGCTTCTAAAGGAATCCCACAGTGTGTAATCCCATCTGGATGGGTGAATTAACGTCATAACGAAATGACTAACTTCTGCTTTGCCAAATGTTTATGACTACAAATGATGTCCATCACAGCGCTGGGGAGACTTATGGAGCTTTCCTAGGTCTGTGATTATAGTCTCTGAACACTGATGTAAAGCAAAACTCAGTGAAGAGTCTGCAGATCCCTTTCGATTGCTTCCAATGTCATCATTTTTAAATTCCGATTTTTTTTTTTTAAGGCTACGAGGTTGTTAGTTATTCAGAAGTCCCTTCTGCAAAAATCTCAACTCTGAGCCTTTTGAAAAACGATGAGGGAGTTAAACCTGGAGTCTGTCTTGGAAACTGGTCTATCAATTTCTTCCCAGTCCTCTCAATGGGGACACCACCGGCATGCATTAAAATGGTAAAAACCCACATTACTACAATCCCATAAACAGCCTTCTGTAGAGATGTAAACGCAGGCATTGAATTGCCTCAGAAGTCACAGCTCTTCTCTTTATCAGTGTTTTATATTCTCCATACTTATTCATTTCCCTGCCTCCCTCCTGCAGTATCCCCTCTGCCTGCCAGCTTCCCTCACCTTAAAATAGTTGTTCGAGCAGCTGCAGATGATCTCGATGACAATTGCTTTTGTGATTTACTCAAAATCCTGACAATTTCTAGGTCTGGGAGAATAAAAAGCCTAAGATCTCTGGGGATATCACTGTTCAGGATCATATTTAATCTTCCTGTACTATCTTCCCTCAGTACTTTTCTGTTTCACTACATTGCCACAGGAGTTGTGGAAGACATCCTCTGCTCTTCTCCCTCTTCTGACAGGTATTATCTTGCAACTCCTTTATTTTATTTTATTTATTTATTTATTTATTTATTCGGGGACCACTAATGTCTGGAAACTTTCTTTGGCTGCATCCTATCCTACAAAGAATAATAGACACGCTCAGCGCGCAGTGTGTAATTTGTCCTCTTGCATTTGTGTTCTAAGTGGACATTAGCCTACCTGATGAATATTTGAGGATTTTCAAAAAACTAAGGCGTCACGAATCCTGGCTCATCGCTGGTTGGAGCAAGAAACTGAGAAAATTAAGTAGGAATTGTCGGTGCTGCGTCTTGGGAGTCTGCATTCCTTCTAAATATAGAGGGACTTTTGATTCACCAAGTTTGTCAGTATGGTCTTATAACCTCTTGGCAAGAAATAATTGCATTGTCTAACTTAAAAAAGTCACTGCTTTTCCACAGGCAGATTAGTAAAGAAAGAAGTTTATTATGATTTGGTAAAAAGTCCACAAGATATACAGATATTTAACGTTAGCCTAAAGGTAGAAAGATCTGGGTCCACACTGGTCAAGTGTGTGTTTCCTCTTGTGCATGATAATAAACATTTCTTCTATTTTTCAAAGTGTTTATATAGGTTCCTTTTCCTTGGGAGTTATGAGAGCTTTATAAATCTTTTAGGATGATTCTCAGTTAAGTCCTATAAAAACATGACTGACGGTGGGTAGAGTTGCCCTAAAAAAGCTGGAGGAAATAATATCTACAATTTGTTCTAAGTGCTTGCAGATTTCACTGTATTACCAAAGGAAGCTTATTGAATTTCTACTTTGATGATTCTCATTTTACAAGTGAGAAAGTGAAAGCTTGGAAAATTTGTAAACCTTTCACAAGGATGCGTGCCCCAGAACTGGAAAACTAGGTGGAACCTGGGTCTGTAAGCACCGAGGCCTGTATCCACGTAGCTATTTTGCTATGCTGACTTCCCTTCGGACACTACAGAAGGAGGAAATGATGGGATCCCTCTCCCATTTGGATGCTTGTTAGGAAATAAGCCATGAAATGGTAGAACTGGCTTAATAGTGAGTTTAAGCATGAAATAGGAGTGGGAGAAATGTGGTGAATTATTGTTGCATTTTCAAGTTTAACCATGAACAAGAATAACTTGGGCATCTCTGGAAAAGTCTTACTCAGCCTCATGTTCAAAGATGATGAGTCACTAGGTCTTAGGACTCAAAGAGTGAGAGGCAGCTTAGAATCTTCCCCAGGTGGTTCTCTTACTGCCTGAGATTGGGAGGCATCTGGTTTGATGTCTTCTAAGGGACCATTTAAACCTGTGATTTTATTGATGTGACTCAAAAGATCCTAGGAACTCGTTTCATTGCCCTAATTTGGACCTCCACCATTATTTCCCAACCTCAGAAAAGCATTCCTTTCTTATATGGCCCTTTCTCTTATTGAGATACAGAAATTTGGGGGATGGTCATGCTTGGAGCCTAATCTCTCATGCATAATGAGTGAAGGCTGAAGAAGATTTCTCCGTGAAACTGGCATATTAAAACCTACTGTCATCAACATTCATTCAACAAGCATTTTGGGGAGGACCCTGCTATGACGTACAGATGAGCAGAAACTGTGCTAGATACTCAGGATAATTTGGTGAGCAACTAGATTCAGCCCTTGCTCTGACAGCACACATAATCCAATGAAGCAAACACACTAATCGAATAATCCAGAAAGGTAGATTTACAAACAGAATTTCCCTATCAGGTGTTGGGTTTGTGAGGTGCCTAGGTGGCTCAGTAGGTTAAAGCCTCTGCCTTTGGCTCAGGTCATGGTCCCAGGGTCCTGGGATCGAGCCCCACATCGGGCTCTCTGCTCAACAGGGAGCCTGCTTCCTCCTCTCTCTCTGCCTATCTCCTCTGCCTACTTGTAATCTCTGTCTGTCAAATAAATAAAAATCTTAAAAAAAAAAAAAGGTGTTGTGTTTGTATAAGAGACTGCTAGTTGTCCCTTACTATTTTTCTTATCTTCCACAGTGATAGAATTTGTAGCTATCCATATACTACTGTTAATGAAACATTTACCAACATGGTTTTTTATTATTTTAAAATTCTATTTATTTATTTATTTATTTAGAGCACACATGGTGGGGTGGGGTGGAGGGAGAGGGAGAGAATCTCAAGCAGACTCTCCGCCAAGCACGGAGCCCGACACGGGCCTCAATCCCATGACCCCAAGATCGTAACCTGAGCCAAAACCAAGAGTCAGGTGCTTAGCCAACTGACTCACCCAGGTGCTCCACCAAAATTCTTTTTTTTTAAGTGAAGGTAGCCGTGTAACAAAGTTCTGATCAATAGACTAAATATTAAAATATGTGGCAGTTTCTAACAATTCCCAAGGAGCAGCTGATGGGCATCCTTTGCTACTTGTGTTTGTCCCTTCCCTCTGTCTTGCTAATTGGAATGTGGATATTGGTCAGAGTTGCATCTTGGATCATGCAGATGAGAGAGACTCCCTCAGAATAGTAGAGTGAAAGTCTGGAGGGGGCCTGAGTCCCTACGAAGTTTGGGGAACAGAGCCACCATACATCTCTAGATTGCCTTCCTTAGGAGTGTTACAAGGAATTCTGAGAAGAAATGGATGTATAGAGATTTGATCTAGTTTGGGAGTCAGGAAGGGCTTTGCCAGAGGAAGTCGTATTTCAGCATATGTTTGAAGGTTAGGTGGGTGATGTCTTAAGGATGAGGTGAAGCAGGAGATGAAGGGGTCATGGAGGATTTCAATCTACAGAGACAAGGTTACTGAGAGGAAGTAATGCGTGCGAAACTGATTTGCAGAGTGACATTGCTATAACTATAAGACATTCTTATGATGAACCCCTTGCTACTCAGCACATGGTTCAAGGCCTGTTGGAATTAATTATCTGCCCATGTCTCACTATTTCCGTCTCTCATTACTCCTTGCCATGGATTTCAGACTAGGCTCATCAATTTGTGGTTGCTTTCTTGAATTCTTCTCTGCCAACCGATGCCATTTTCAGAGGACCCTTTAAACTCTGTCTCCTTCACAGCGCATTTTCTGAATAACTCTTGCCCCCCTCCAGAGCTATGTTCAGTAGGATTCTTTCACTCATTTCCATGTGTGCTCACTCCCAGGCCTCATGACTTTCCCTGTTCTTACTTGTCTTCTTCACTTAATCTACTCCCCGTCTGGATTGCCCAAAACCCGGGACTATGTTCTTTATTTTCTTTTATATCTGGGAATGCCTAGCTCAAAGCTCTCTCCTCCAGGGCGTTTTGGGGATTGAATGGCTTGAGTCCAAGTTGGAAGCTCCTTCTAGTTCTGTCTTGCCTCTAGGTGTGGCCTGTTTAATGATGAGATTCTTTGAGTACCAGTCAACTATAATCATTTCTCATTTTGAAAGCTCCAATATTAAGAGTGGCCCTGAAAAATTCATCAGGGGAATAAAGTTTTCCTCATCAGTTCTGGTGCCCTACAGGCCTTTGGGTAAATGATGGCGGATGGATTGGAGCTGTGATGGCCAAATGCAATATTAAATCTACTTTCTGTCTCTCTCTGGTCGGCCTGGTGAGGTTTGATGTATTGAATTTTACTTTTAGGAGCCAATTTCCTTTTGATAAATTCATGCTTTAGGCTATATATGGCACTGACCACCACATTAGTAACATTCTGACAATTGAACAGGTATGTAGGCAGAGTATGTCACCCATGATGTGAGTGGCTTCTCCTGGGGTTCTTGATCCTGGGGAGATTTTGATTCTTATTCACTGAAGGCTGTCAGGACAGATACAGAGCGTTTGCTACCTTTGGGACTTTATTCCTCACGACTGGACAGTTGCACTTGAGTCCTTCCATAAAAATGCAGTGTTAACCCTGAGGAGTGAAATCTCGGCTATGTAAAGCCATAAGGAGAAGGTCCTACTGCAGATAGTTGACCTTCCACGTTATCAAGAGCTGAGAAGGCCAATATAACCTTTTTCTACTTAAAAATTTTTGAGAAACTTTTTCTAAATTTTTTTGTTTGCCTCTTTGTCTTTTTACCTAGAAAATACACAACATATTTCTATTTTTAATTCATTTATTCAATTAACATTTGTTGAGTATCTATTAAATGCTAAATACTCCAAACGAAAGTATAGAATATACATTGCCTCTGACCTTATAGTCTAGAAGGAAATTGGTGAACGTTTTCTGTAAAGGGGCAGATAGTAAATATTTTTAGTTTTGCAGGCCACAGGATCTCTGTCACAACTGTTCTGCCATTGTAGTGTAAAAGCAGCCATAAAACTAAATCCAATTTTATCTGTCTGTCAAAACACCTCCACATCATTAAGGCTCTGTGCAAAGGAAACATTTTAAGTGAAAGCTTTCCTGAGCAAGACAAATGGAAAGACTTAACTCCATCTTTTGCATTCTACTGTATTCTGTCTAGCTCTTTCTCAGGGCACCTTTAACAGATCACTGACCCATTTCGTTCCTATTTGTGAAAGGCAGTCCAGGCAGAGGGAGCGGTGTCAGCAAGGGCATGTAGGCATGGACTGTCCTGGAACGTTTGCTAAGCTGTCTGCCTGGATCAGAAGCTGTGAGGAATGGCATGAAGGCAGAAGGTACATGTGTGTGAAGAACAGTGCCAGGAGGGGATGTGATCATGAGAGTTCAGTGTTGGCCAGACCACTAGTACTTGATTCTCTGTAGAATAAGGTCTATGGAAGAGCTGTCGAAAGGGAATGCACGATCAGATTAACATCAGGAAGATCATTCTAGCAGCTTTGTGAAGTGGGTTAAGGACAGAGGCAGGGAGACCAGATGGATGGACACCGGCTTCTCAGGATGGTAGTTGAGGAAGTCCAGGCAGTGTTTTCGGTTGTGAAGTCTAGGTTGCCAACCTTTTGGAAGCTTAAATCGCACAAGAGAGCCATTACTGCTGTGGTCTCTGAATTAGAAATCAGAAAAAGTCCTTGTCGATCTAGTCTCGGGTTTCCTAAATGTAAAACTCTGGAAGAGCCATTTATTTTTACTCTCACTTGAGTTTATATCCTTGGTTGCAACATGAGGAAGATAGTTTAAGTGGCTTCGAGGCCCTTTTCTAATTCTGTATGCCTGGGAATTAATTGCATGATTCCTCATTATCATTTTCTATAGGAGAATTAGTCTCTATGCCCTGTTGTTAAATTTGGGTAACCCTAATATCATCCTACTTTTTAAAGTGTATACTTTTTAAAGGGTACAGTTTAGGGCTTAATTTTATGAATGCCATGTTGAAGACATTTTGAAGATATATAGAATATGTTGTGTTTCTTTTCCTCTACCTTACCCACTATGGGTTCTCCCTGGGAAACTGTTTTGGATGTACCCCACCTTTCGCCACATCCCCATTCCACATCCAGATCCTGAGTCATTAGTTTATATCCCTAGCTTTTGTGGCCCTATACCCTGGCATTAAGCTATCTTTTCATGCTTTTGTTCTCTTCTCCCCATGCCTCCAGTAAGAAGGGCTCCCTGCCTCTACCCTTCTTCTTTTGGCATAGATCACATAGCCTTAGAGTACTTAGTTTACTTGGCTGTCTCCTCCATGAGGCTGTGACTTCTACTCATTTATCCTGTATCTTCAGAGACTAGCACAGTGCCTGGTACATACAATAACCCCGTTCGTGCATGAACCTAGCGAAAGTTTCCGTTTATAACAGTTCTCCCCTCTTCCCAGAGTGTTTTTCTCCTCTCTCCTCCTCAGCTCATGCCCATGCTACTTTTCTACAGGCTGCAGAAACAACCCTCGTCTGGTTGCAAATACAACCCTTTCCTGCATGATGCTTTTTCTGATGTCAAGTCTCCCTTCTCAGAGTTTCTCATAGCATAGTTTTTTACTACTCCTTTGCATTTATCTCATTCTTGCTTATATTTTAGTTATTTTTATTATATAACATGGTCTCTTGTCTCTGTAAGACAGGATTGTCTGTGATACACAAGACCTGTATCTTCCTTTCCTTCCTCTGAAGCATCTGTGGTAACGTTTGTAATTAATAGGTGCTCAAGTAAGGCATTCGTGGGACAAATAAGGGATCAAACTTCCTGCAACAAAGACACTATCAGCATCAGACCGTCTGTTTTGTGCCAGACAAACATGCTTTTTTTTAGAAATGAACAGCTTCATCTGCCCTCTCCCATTGTGGTCTGATTCTGATAACCTGGGAACAATGGAAAATAGACTTTCTGAAGAAAAAAAAGAGAGAGCCCACAACCTCTGCATTCTAAATGCTAGAAGGGATTTACCTGTGGGGTCTGTAAGCAACGATTTGCATCTTGGTTTATGTGAAGGAGAGAAAGCTGGAGCATCTGAGGGGGGCTGCTGACACAGCGGAGATGCACGAGGCAGCACAGGGAGCAGGAGCAGGGGCTTGGGGCCAGGATGAAGAAATTAATAATCCACTTATTATTCAGAACAGTGAATGGCTGCAGGCTATTGGCAAGAGGCTCAGCAATTATCTGATTAACTGCTAATGTTACACCAAGAAACCTCTTCAAGAACGCACTTTTTTGGTTAAGTGACACAGAATGGCAAGAAGCTGCTATTTTGTGCAAAAATCTGTGAGCCGCAGGTAGGTGGGCCAAACAGAGGCCCTGGTGGGCCGTCACTCTTTCAAAGTTGGAAGAAAATGGCCCTTTTTGCTGCTGTTATAACTCTTCCTGGAAATACCAGCTTCTCTATAGCACCATAACTCAAATTTAATATGAGAGCTGAAGTTGTTTTCCTTTTCATTTTGAGCCCTTGCTTAGAACAGGAGGGCCAGGTATCTGTCTTTTCAGTGGGAACTTAAAAAACAGCCTTGCATATCTCTTCTGGTGACACCAAAGCCCTACCAGGTCAGGGAGATCGCTCCCCACTCACTTTGTAATGTAGATTCAAAGCTCACCAGGCTCTATGCCCTCCTGTTAAGGCTAAATGCCACCAACGTTGTTGCTGGGAAGTCTTTTTTTTTACCCCCCTCCTCTGTCTTTCTTTAGGACACTGATCTCTTTCAATAGTCACCAAAAGACTTGGGAAGCTCAGTCTGGCTTGAGAGAACTTGATTAAGATTCATCAAGACTAGACTGTGTGGGTTGATAGTAAGCCACCTTTTCCAATATCTCAAAATAAACTCGGTGGTTCTCAGTGGCATAAAAATAAATGTGAAGGTATTTATATATAACTGGCACTGATAACCAGAATCACAATCACAGTTGACCCCCCACTCCTGCCACTTTAGTTTGTGTTCCTGATGATTCAGGAATCTGTAGGATATCTCTGTAATAGTGTCGAAAAGCAATTTCCTATTTCTACTGATAATATCCTGAGTTTTCTCAGTGAATCCTGCTCTACCTTTCAATTCCCATTGTAAACTCCTCTCACTCTCCCCTAGAACATGCTACTGGGGGGGAAATGACTTCTCAAACGCAGGCATTGGATGTAACTTTTTAGTGGGATAAAAATTGAAGCTGGTATCAAGCAAAAGTTAACCGTAAGAATGTTCACATAAAAATCTTTTACTTTGTCACAGTTCATGAAACAGAGGTGCTTTGAAAGCAAAGGCATTTTTGCAGCTGAAAAGGCCTTTAAGAAAGAAAATCAAATCCTGTATAGAAGTATTACAATAGTGTTATTTCCAAAATTGGTCAATGGGAAGCCTTTTATGTGGATATCAATTATACCATGGCTAAAAAGTCAATTAAGTAGTAATTGAAGGATAAAATAATGGATTTACCTTAGGTAAACTCAAAGTCATGTCTGAAATATAGCTCTTCATTGTTGCATCCTTGATGTCTGAAATTAATTTTGTCTCTGGGATGGCATTCATTAAATGTAAAGGTTGACTAATGAATGTCTTACACAAATTCAAAAACCACAATATAAGAACAAAGAAGGGATTGAATTATGAACTGCTTCTACTTTTTTCCAGTTATTTATCTTACTTGTTAACCTCCTTATCAGTTGCCCAAAATGAATCTGATGATCAGGTTTTGAATGTCCATTTTCTTAACAAAATGCTTTGAGTAAACTATTGATTCCTACTTTGTCATTACACAGACTTCAATAAGAACAACAAAAAGCAAGCTTTAGCTGAGAACCTATATTGTTCTCCATTTATCTGTCTGCAGTCTTGCTCTGGCACTCCGTTCCCTTCTCCGTGTAAGCATGCTGTCTCGTTACAGAGGCAGCCATGATATCGTCAGAACAGGAGGCTCAGGGAGGGCTGTGTCTTGTGGTACTTCACACCGAAGAGAGTCCCTGCTAGTATGCCAAGTAGGAGATATTTCTAAGAAATCAGGAAGTGATCTCAAGGACTCTTTCCAGTGTTTTGGACAGATTGGACTGACCGCCTGACAGCTGAGTGCATCTTCTTCTGAGACCCACTCAGTTTGTGTTCCATCCCCATTTCCACCCTTCTGTTAATCCCTGAAATCCAGAACCTAGGACTTATTCCAACTGCCATTGATTATCCTTAAAATTAAAATAAACTTCCAGGTTTGGAGTTATAATTCCAAATTCATACTCAGTTATTTATTCCATTAAACAAATAATGATTCCATGTCTACCTAATGTGTTTCAGGCACATTATTACCCTTGGGAAAATATTGAAATTAACTTCTCTATATAGAAGATTAAAATGTAAATATTTGAAATATTCTCTATAGTAGATATCTGATATCATTTACTGACTGATCTTAAAATGAGATAAAAATAGAAAAGAAAACCATGAAACATTTTAGGTATTAACTTCATAATCAATTTCTAATGTCTGAGCTGCAGTTTCAATTATAAAAGGTTTTGCAGTCAGTGACATATTAGAGCTCTTTTTGTCTGTTTCCCTTCTAGGTTGTAAGGGCCTTCATTCATGTCAGAGAGATTGTTAATTGTTACTATCATAAGCTCGGCAGTACCTAAGGAAGTACTTTGCACACCATAGGAAGAATATAATGCTTACTGAATTGAGTGGGAAAGATTTTACAGATGTGCCACTGGGCTTTAGTTCTCTTCAAGATGTCCTTGTGCTAAGCCCTTCCCCAGTGTTAACTGTTAAAGAAAAAGAAAGGCAGTAGAGAGTCTCTGTGCATGGAGAATGTGAGCCAGGGTCAGTAGGACAGGACTCGTGGTATGGAATGATTAAAGACATGTACTGATCAACTTGTGAACGAAAAGAGAAGACAGAGTGATGTCCCATCTTGTTGCCCAAACTTGAAATTTCATGGATGTAAGAAGTGCTCAATTGCTTTACATCTGACATTTTTTCTGATGTTGAATTACTATACTGTTTATAAAGACAAAACTGTATAGTGAGAATTTGCAATTTATACACATTAATAAATAATATAATATAATATATATATATAAAATAAATAATAAAATATAACTACTGTTTCTCAAGTTGGAAATTTTTGTAATAGAAAACTTGCAGAGTTGGAGAATATGATTGAGAAATGTCAGACTGTAGAAAGCATTTTGCTGGGCTGTGCTCTAAACCAATTCTGCTATTGATTGGCTTCCAGATCTATTGGGCAGATCTCTGACACCTCTGTCATTTCTCCACCTGTAAAGTGAATGGCCCATATCTGGGGCTAGTCACTCTGTTTGAAATGAACTGGTTCTTCTCATTTGTGTATATGGATTGAGGATTTATTGAGGCACACAGAGGCCAATATGGGATATCATTTATCTATTCTCCAGAACACTCCTCCAAATAATCAATAAAGGCTGATATTCCATGCAGGGATTGTGGGGTACTGAATATTTCAGGACAGTCAAATACCAGAAGTGTTGTATATGCCTGTGGTAATAAGTCAAACCTTTCTTTCCCTCTGTTACCCTGCCAAACAGAATCAATCCAGATTTGCTATGTCTCTAAGTATCTTTGTGTGTGTGTGTGTGTGTGTGTGTGTGTGTGTGTGTCTAAGATTACATGTTTTAAAGAGGGTTGGGAAAACTTTTAGTGTTGAATGCTAAAGAGCCAAAATGTAGCAAATTGACTATGTGAGGTGCTTCCAGGTGTGTTATATAAACCTGGAAAAATAGTTGCTTTGTAACTATAGAAGTCATATTTTGTACTAAACAGAATATACTTATTTTCCTGGTCAGGAACTCTCTCTAATTTTTCAAAGTGATATGCATTTGGCTAAAAAGTTGTTGATGGAAAGTCTGGAGTTTGCTCTTATTAATTTTGTGAGCCAATATTTCAGTAATTCATGGTTCAGTATATTATTATTTCATTTGATAGAAATTGGACATATACTTGAAATTTAAATGTCCAAAACAGTTTATCTGAATACTAAGTTAAAGATAAAACACTCAGAATAATTGCAATAATAAACATAAAGCACTTGAATGGTAAGAATGCCCAGCTCTTCTAGAAAATATAGTTGCGCAGAACTGGTGTTTTGATTAGAGACTTAAATATCTGAAAGTATCTTCATTATTCACTCATTCATTCAGCAATAATGCCTCACTTTGTGGCAGGCACTATTCTAGGTGCTAAAAACAGAGAAATGAAGAAAAAAAATAACTACATGTAGAAAACCCAAAGGACTCCACCAAAAAAAAACCTGCTAGAACTGATACATGAATTCAGTAAAGTCACGGGATACAAAATCAATATACAGAAATCTGTTGCATTTCTATAAACTAATTGGGAAGCAGTAGAAAAAGAAATTAAAAAAAAAGACCGAATTTACATTTGCATCCAAAAATAATAAGATGCCTAGGAATAAAAATAACCAAAGACATGAAGGACCTGGACTCCAAAAACTATAAAACACTGATGAAGTAATTGAAGATGACAAAAGAGATGGAAAGACATTCCATGGGAAAGACATGGATTGGAAGAAGAAATATTGTTAAAATGTCTATATTACCCAAAGCAAACTATGTGTTTAATACAGTATCTGTCAAAATACCAACAGCATTGTTCACAGAACTAGAATAAACAATTCTAAAATTTGTACGAAACCATAAAATACCTCAAGTAGCCAAAGCAATCTTGAAAAAGAAAAGCAAATCTGGAGGCATCACAGTTCTGGACTTTAAGTTATATTACAAAGCTGTAGTGATCAAAAAAGTATGGTGCTGTCACAAAATAGACAAAGAGATCAATGAAACAGAATAGAAAACCCAGAAATAAACCCACAACTATGCAGTTAATATTCAACAAAACAGGAAAGAATATCCAGTGGGAAAATGATAGTCTCTTCAACAAATGGTGTTGAGAAAACTGGATATCAATGTGCCAAAGAAAGAAACCACACTACCTTCCTACACCACACACAAAAATAAATTCAGAATGGATTAAAGACCTAAATGTGAAACCTGAAACCATAAAAATCCTAGAAGAGAACACAGACAATAATGTCTTTGACATTGGCTATAGCAGCTCCATTCTAGATATGTCTCTTGAGACCAGGGAAACAAAAGGTAAAATAAACTATCGGGACTACATCAAAATAAAAAACGTCTGTACAGCGAAGGAAATAATCAACAAAACTAAAAGGCTAACTGTGGAATGGGATAAGATATTTGCAAATGACATATCCAATAAAGGGTTAGTATCCAATATATAGAAAGAACTTACGAAACTTAACAACTAAAAACCAAATAATTCAATTAAAATGGGCAGAAGACACGATTAGACATCTTTACAAAGATGACATATCATTGGCCAATAGATGAATGAAAAGATACTCAATTTCACACATCATCAGGGAAATGCAAATCAAAAGCACAATGAGATATCACCTCACACCTGTCAGAATGGCTAACATCAAAAACACAAGAACAACAGGTGTTGGCAAGGATTTGGAGAAAAAGGAACCTTCATGCACTATTAGTGGGAATGCAAACTGGTATAGCCACTGTGGAAAATAGTGTGGTTCCTTAAAAAGTTAAAAATAGGGGCACCTGGGTGGCTCAGTTGGTTAAGTGTCTGACTCTTGATTTCAGCTCAGGTCATGATCTCGGGGTCATGGGATTCACCCCATATCTGACTCTGTGCTCAGTGGGGAGTCTGCATGGGATTATTCTCTCTCTTCCCCCTATCTAGAATAAATAAATAAATCTTTTAAAAAAGTTAAAAATAGAACTATACTACAATCCAGCAATTGCACTATGGGAATTTACCCAAAGAATACAAAAACACTAGTCAAAGAGACAAGTGCCCATCGGTGTTTATAGCAGCATTATTTACAATAGCTAAGATACGGAAGCAACCCAAGTGTCCATTGATTGATGAATGGATAAAGAAGAAGTGGTAAATATATGTCTATTTGTGCTTTCTGAATGAAATAGGAAGCAAAAGTCACTGGGATGTGGGTGAGGTAGGAAATATTAGGGATTTGAAAAGAGAGAAGATGTGAAGGTCTTCTAAGGTCTTCTAAGATCTTGGGGTAAATAATGGAACATCTGAAAGCATATTGCAACACAGGATTTCTTGTGAATAGTTGATCAAGGAAAGGGTCACGGGGGAAACTGGTAAAGAAGTTGGGGAAACAGGACAGATAGGAGAAGACATCCAGTAAGAAGAGGATGTCAGCCAAGCTTCCTATGGACTCTCTCTCAAGGAAACTCAGGACTGTGATGTAATTCTCAGGAAGTGAGCCAGAGCTTTCACACTCATATTCCTCAATCATTGGTTAACAATTTTCCCAGGATCATGTGCATTCCCAGGCTCTGAACTGTCCACACCTGCAAGCCAGGTGGCTTGCAGTGTAGCTGGAGAGCAAAACCAAAAAGAAAACAAAACCAAAGAAGCCCCCCACCCTCCCCAAAAGACTCATAGGTCCTGGCGCTTGGAAGCAGAAGTACACCAAAAAGGAGGCAGGAGTTGCACACAAAATTGTTTGAAAGGATCCACAGGGATCTGAGTGGAGCAACTATCCCATTCTTCCCTAGCTTTCATCCACAGGATCCAATTTATCAATAAAAATTGTCAATTCTAACTCTAAATGCGTATTCGTTCTCAACTCATCAGAAAGATGGTCTCAGGGGCACCTGGGTGGCTCAGTTGGTAAGCATCTATCTTCAGCTCAGGTCCTGGGATCGAGTCCCCCCCCATCAGGTTCCCTGCTCAGCGGGGAGCCTGCTTCTCCATCTCCCACTCCCACTGCTTATGTTCCCTCTCTTGCTATCGCTCTCTGTCATAAATAAATGAAATCTTTTTTTTAAAGATGTTCTTAGAGTATAAATCATATTGTGTCATTCCTCGGCTTAGAATATAATCCAAATTCCTCATAAAACTCTTCAAGTTCTGCCCTCTTCTCTTCAATGTCAATGTCTCACTCATCCCTTATTTTCTCTAGCAGAATTTAAGTTCTTTGAGTCTTTAAGTTCTTTCTGCCTCAGACCTTCACTGAGAACTCTTCCTATCCCCTCCTGCACAGACACTGCCCACTGCCACCATTCCAGTCATTAAGGGATTGTTTTTATTTGTTAGTGTGTTCAATGTACAATGTAAGCCTCATGAGGACAGTGACTACTGTATCACCAATGCTGGGTGCACAGTTAACACTCAATAAACAGGGATACCTAGGTACCTCAGTCAGTTGAGTGTCTGACTCTTGATTTCAGCTCAGGTCTTGGTCTCAGGGTTGTGAGATGGAGCCCCACAAGGGAGAGTCTGCTTGGGATTCTTCCTCTCCCTCCCCATCTCCCCCTCCTCACCCTCCCTCTCTTCCTCTAATAAATAAATAAATCTTAAAAAAAAAAAATCCCACAGAATGTAAGCTGATGCAGCCACTCTAAAAAACATTATGGAGGTTCCTCAAAAAGTTGAAAATAGAGCTACCCTATGACTCAGCAGTTGGACTACTGGGTATTTACCCTAAAGATACGAATGTAGTGATCTGAAGGGGCACGTGCACCCAATTGTTTATAGCAGCAATGTCCACAATAGCCAAACTATGGGAAGAACCTAGATGTCCATCAATAGATGAATGGATAAAGAAGATGTGGTATATATACACAATGGAATACTATGCAGCCATCAAAAAATGAAATCTTGCCATTTGGAACAACATGGGTGGGAACTAGAGGATATTAAGCTAAGTGAAATAAGCCAATCAGAGAAAGACAATTATCATATGATTTCTGTGATATGAGGAATTGAAAGGCAGGGCGGGGGTCGTCGGGGGAAGGGAGGGAAAAAATGAAATAAGATGGAAACGGGAAGGGAGACAAACCATGAGACTCTTAATCTCAGGAAACAACCTGAGGGTTGTTGGAGTGGAGGAGGGTGGAAGGGATGGGGTGGCTGGGGATGGGCATAGGGGAAGATGTGTGCTATGGTGAGTGCTATGAATTGTGTAAGACTGATGATTCACAGACCTGTACCTCTGAAGCAGGTTTTATGTTAATAAAAAAATAATAATAAAAAAAGAAAAAAGAATCCTGTGATACTCAATAAATAATTTTTGGATTAGTGAGTTGATGTCTGGGTAGACTGGCTATTGGCGGTTGTTTCCTTGTCCTAGCATAATTAAATAGGAAGACTTACTTTCTGCTAGATATTCCTGAAATACATTCCTCTTTTCTCATTTTGGTTGAGGCTGAGTTTAAATCCTGATGCTTTCTGGAGGTGCAAAACACTAAACCTACTAGTCACTGTGATCTTTGCATAACTGGCCATGAGGCAGTAGGTGTTTGAGGATTTTCATACATTTCATTATTGTGTTAAGTATATAATTATTACTCAGTGGGCAGTGTTGTTACAATAAATACATCATTATTTGTTTGCATATGTACTTTTTAATATTAATAATTTTTATGGTATGCTTATTTGTGGTTGTTGTACAAGTGATTTAAGCATTGGGAATTTGGAAATACAAACCACTACCCTTGTAATCTGAGCTCATAAAGAGATCCTTAGAGAGAATTCTTTGGAGACCAAATCACAATTCACTCAAATTCATTTAGATGGATACTTACAGATGATTTCCTAACCATGAAAATGAGCCAACATGTTTTAAAATATACTTTAAAATAATTAGAATTGTTATGTTTATTAAAAAATATATATGTTTAAGCCTTACATGGAACTTTCAGATCTTATCTGTGGTGATGAATGAGTTGTATCTGTTCTCTTGCATGAAATATATATTTACCAGTGGCTGATGTATAGACCGTCCTTAAAGCACAATTTTATTTTAAATATCTAGAGGGAAACATTGATCCCACATTTTTCATTTTATACTCATGAAGCTGATTGATTTCTAAATTACTTTGCTACAGGGATCCAGTTTAGGATTTAAAATCCCACAAAGACAAGATTTTCAGGTTACGAGGAAATTTTAATGCTCAGTGCCCAAGACACTCTTTATTATTAAGCTAGACACTTGGGGAGACCATCAGCTCTTTTCACTGCCAAAAAACCACTGGTGCATTGCAGTTGCACTCAATCTCACTGTGGTCTGACCTCGCCGGAAATTTCAAGAATCCTGGTTTTTGATATGGAAGCAATATGTTTGTTTATGACTCTGAGAGCGAGGCATAGGCCCAGAGGGCCTGTTCTCTCCTATTGGACTCTTCAAGGTTTTAGCAGCATTAACACCTCTGAGAAGCTGACATCAGAAAAAGAAACCCAAATTCCACTGAGCAAGCAAGTTTTTCAAGCTTTATTGAGGTATAATTTACATATCATAAAATTCTCTCATTTTAAGCATACAATTCAATGATTTTTAGTAAATTTACTGAATTGTGTAACATTTTTATCACTCCCATAAGATCCCTCATGCTCATTTATAGTTAAACCCCATTCCCACCCCCACCCTGGGCAACCACTAATGTACTTTTTATCTCTAAGCGTCTGGCTTTTTTGAACATTCCTTATAAAGGGAATCATATATACACTATATCATCTTTTGTGTCTGGCTTCTTTTGTGCTACATAATGTTTGTGAGCTTCATCAGTATTACAGTATACATCACTGCTTTGTTCCTTTTTATTGTCGAATAGCATTCCATTGTATGGATATACAACATTTTAGTTATCCACTCACGACTTGATGAACATTTGGGTTGTTTCCAATTTTTGACTATTAAGAATAATTTTGCTGTAAACATTCACGTGCAGCTCTTTGTGCAGATATAATGTCTTCATTTCTCGAGGAGTGGGATAGCTGGGTCTCATGGTAGGTTTTATGTTAAGTTGAACTCTTTAGAAGCTAAAAAAAAGAAAGTTTTGAGTGCATGGCTTGGTGAGCCACAGGGTTTACAAAGATAAATGTGAAGTAACAATTCTTTCTTCAAGAAGCTATGATTCATAAAAAGATAAAACAATTTTATAAATCGTTAGACTCCTAGAAATCACTGGACTATGAGAGAGAATGTGAATACCATAGAAAGGGCATAAGAGTTTCTGGGAAAAAAAAAAAAAGAGCTCTTCTTAACTGTAAGTAGAGAATATGTTCTGCAAAGCCCTCTGAGAGATGTCTTTGGGAATAGTTTAAAGATTTTAGGTTGATGACAAAATAATCAAAGTAAGAAGAAAGGAAAATACACGGAGTGCTGAGCAAACTGTAGGCAGCCTGGTATGGCAGGAAATTCAAGTGGGACTTCTCGGTCTCTTTCGGTTGAGTTCCAAGGCTTGCATCACTGCCATAAAGGCCCATCTCCAACATTCTAAATCAAGTCACCATAGACCTACAGAGGATGTGCTAAGAAATTTACAAAAGCTATTATGCCAGAGACCAGCTATCGAAGCGTAGGATCTGAAACTTGGAAAAGAAATGAAATAGTTGGATTATGAAGAATTGTCTTCACTGTAACTGTCGTCGAGCTTTCCATGTCTCACATCTGCTCGGTCTCAGAGGAAAGGGGGGATGATTTTTTCAAGTGCAGGTCCATTACAGGTACTTCAAGGAGGCGGTATCATTGCCTTGATGTGTGTCTCCTGGGGTTTCAGCTTGAGGGAACAGAGCAAAAATAAAGAGGGCTATTTGTGTTGCCAACTGGACTTGTGCGGCCTGTGAGTGAGTGATGTGTGAGCTTTCTGTGGGCTGCCTGGGTGGGTGAGTTGGCCAGGGCTTATTTTCAAAAAGGATCTTGCCCAATAGAACTGTCTGGTAGAGCAAAGGACTGTGATGGGGTGCATGGCTGGGATGAAATGCCTGAATGTCAGAGATTAAGGCTTGGGGTCTTAAGCAAGCAGGAAAAGGGGCATTGCTCATGTCACGGGTTCTCCCCCCAAATCCCACAGAGCCCCCTACAAGAGAAAGAACCAGTCCTGGTGTCTCCATCACTTTCAAAGAGAGCCTGCCCCACATCATCTCAGTGTGAGACTGAGTTGGGTTCTCCTCCATGAACCCCCTATGTACACGGCCCAGCCCCGAGGTTGGGGGTGAGAGGCCATGGTTATTTAGTAGGAGAAGGTAGAAGTAACAGACAGGATTGAAGTGGTCCATATTTCCCTTCTCTCACTGTAGGCTTTGGAGCCTGAAGCCCACATGGCCTGAGAAACAAGAGAACCTTTTGGTTGAAGGAAGGGGCTGGATGGAAGTTTTATTTATCACCATGGATGGCGCTTTTATTTATTAAAGTAAAACCATTGTTGAGATTGAAGGAAACTGGAGGAGTATTTATTATTCACAAATGACTCTGTGAGCTCTGAGGCCTGCTTGAGTTTTCACACAAGAGTAGAGAAAGCACTGTTGGCAGCATATTTAATGGCAGAGCGGTGGGAAAGAAGCGTTCTCTGCTGCACCCTCTGTCCCTACCACTTCCAGCTCATTCAATATAATGATTTATGAGGGGATGGAGGATGGATGAAGTAGGCGAGGGGGATTAGGTGAACACATGAGGAAGTACAGTCAAGACAAAAGGACAGAATGGTACAACATTGGGAATATAGTCAACAATATTGTTAACAGCTTTTTATGGTGACAGATGGTAACTAGACTTATTGTGGTGACCATTTTGTGATGTAGAAAAGTATCAAATCACTATGTTGTACTCCCAAAATGAATACAATATCATATGCCAATTATTCTCTAATTAAAACATTAATTAAAAATTAAAAAAAACACATTAAACAATATAATGATTCTAGGACTTGTGCAGAATTTAGTGAGCCACAAAGACAAATTGGGACCAAATGAGAAAGATGTTATAGGCCACTGGGAGAAAGTTGCATTGGCCAAGAGCAGATATTTAACAGCAGTTTTATGTTCAGAAGATCAATTGGGAAGCTGTGAGCAGGACACTTTGATAAGATAAGAGTTCAAAATCCACAAATTTCTGAAGATCGTATACTAGTTGGAAACACACGATGAGACTATGGTGGTGGTGATAAAAAAAAATGAAGTTGGGTCCTTAAAAGTGACACATATAAGACAACTTTGCCTTGGGGCACCTGGGTGGCTCAGTCAGCTAAACGTCTGACTCTTGATTTCAGCTCAGATCTTGATATCAGGGTTGTGGGTTCAAGCCCCGTGGTGGGCTCCATGCCCAGTTTAAAAAACAAACAAACGAAAAAACACTTTGTCTTTTAAAGTAAGCAGAAAGTTACACAACCATTTTTTTTTTCCTTGTTGTATTTAACATCTTAGTTCCCCAGAGAATCTCCTGGCAGCTTGAAACAGTTAATATACCATCCTAAGCACCTCAGCACAAGGGACTTCTTAAAATGGGGGTTAAGGAAGAGAGAATCTAGTCCATTTGTTTACTGAGTTCCCACAAGGCTGTCAGTAAACTAAGCAGAAAAACAAACAAACAAAAAACAAACCCAAGGACGGGAGAAAGATGGGTATATATTACCTCACTGCCATAATTTGAAACCAAACAGCGTGTTTCTACACATCTTGACTCCCCCGAAGACCAAGAGGAAATGAAAAAGTTCAGACTGTAAATGTCAGTGAACCGCTAGATTATAGAATGAGTAGCAAAATATATTTGCAACCCTTAATGCAGTTAAGCAAAGCTTCAGGGAGACGCTGGAAATTTCTAAAGGAAGTTTTGATTTGCAATCAGTATGCTCAGGCTCTTATTAGAAAAATAGGCTTGATGTAGGCATGGGTCGGGGAGGGATAGCAGTTTTCACTTTCACTTTTTAAAGAACATTCAGGCTGGCTGCTAGCTATCTACTTTTTGGGAGGGAGATTTGGATACTCTGAATGGCTAGGCCTATATGATTTGTATGTCCCTGTCTTCAAGACTCCTTTAAATCAATGAACCTCAAACCCTTCTATCTCTCCCTTCAGTTTCTTCATTCGAAAAATTAAGTTCTTGTAGTTCCGGCACGAGACTGTTCATAGTCCAGCCGCCGTTTATGGAGTGCAGGACAAAACTTGACCTACACTATCTCATTGGGTTATGGGAGAACCCAGCGGGACGTGCTTTACACATGAGGAAACAGACTCTGAGACTTGCCTTAAAGCACAGAAGTTAGACAGATGATGGATTGGGATTAACACCAGGGCTGTTTGACAACGAAGGTGGTTCTGTCTACAACGAGTCAGCGTCGGAAATAAAACCATGAAGACCTCAGGGATGCAGAAGTGATATTAAGGGCTGGAGCCAGTCACTGCCACACTAACCTAATACCCAAAGACTTTTATGTGGCAGAGAACGAACCCTTCTCTTTGGACAAATGCATCTTATGGGCATTTTCTTGTGGCAGTCTACACACTGCCTATTTACGTCCTACCTGTAAATGTGTCTAAGAATCCCTAATAATACATCAATATTCTTCCCTTATCCTTCTAAGATGCTTATCTTTGATGCCTAAGGAATTATTTTTGTCTTCCATGTTCTAAAGTTACTGTGGTGTGTCCTTTTATTTCAGGGGTATTTAATTTGTACATATCAAAGTGAAAGCTCCCCTTTCTGTCCTCATTTACACATTTTTTCTACCTCTTCTACCTCTAGCCTTTCGTTTCTGTTTCTTGCAGTTTTTCTTGATTGCTTCCTGTGCTGCATTTGTCAAAGTCCTTTTCTTTGCCCTTTATCTATTTTAACGTCACAGAGCACTCTCTTCTACCTACATTTTTCCTTCTGAACATCAGAGAGTCTCCCTTTCTCTGAAGGAAGCTCATTCTATCTCTTTCTCTTCTTTTCCAGCTTCTTTGGCTTTTAGCATCAGTCAAGCCTGGAGTGAAATCATCACCACTGGAATTGAAATCCTATTCACTGTCGGATATGGGATAGGTTACCTGATATCTTTAACCAAAGTTATCCCAGGAATAAGATAAATTTATTTTCTTCATAGTGTTGTTGAGAATAATAAAACAGATAATGTATGTAAAGTTTCTGGTTTATAGAAAGTTTTTCTCTTTTGTTCTTTTTTTGGGGGGCATTATTTGCACTTTCCTTTTTTTTAATTTAAATTTTGCTTTGTTAACATACAGTGCAATACTAGTTTCTGGAGTAGAATTCAGTCATTTATCCCTTACATACAACATCCAGTGCTCCTTGTAAAAAGTGCCCTCCTTCACCGGGGTGGCTCAGTCAGTTAAGCATCTGCCTTCAGCTTGGGTTGTGATCTCAGGGTCCTGGGATCAAACCCCACATTGGACTCCCTGATCAGCGGGGAGTCTGCTTTCCCTCTGCTAATGCTCTCTCTCTCTGAAATAAATAAATAAAATATGTAAAAAAAAAAAATAAAAAGTGCCCTCCTTAATATTCTTCACCAATCTATCACATCCTCCCACCTGCCTTCCTCCATAAACCTCCATCAACCCTCAGTTTGTCCTCTATCATTAAGAGTCTCTTATGGTTTATTTCCTTCTCTCCCTGTCCCCCAACCCCATTCCCATATGTTTATCTCTTTTCTTTCTTAAATTCCACATATGAGTGAGATCATATGATATTTGTCTTTCTCTAACTAATTTATTTCACTTAGCATAATACACTCTAGTTCCATCTACATCATTGCAGATGGCAAGATTTCATTCTTTTTGATGGCTGAGTAATAGTCCATTGTGTAATATATACTACATCTTCTTTTTCCATTTGTCAGTTGGTGGACATTTGGACTCTCTCCATAGTTTAGCTATTATTGATAGTGCTGTTAACATCAGGGAGCAGGTATCCCTTTGAATCTGTATTTTTGTATCCTTTGGATAAAGACCTAGCAGTGCAATTGCTGGATTGTAGGGCAGCTCTATTTTTAACTTTCTGAGGAACCTCCATACTGTTCTCCAGATTGGCTGCACCAGTTTACATTCCCACCAACAGTGCATGAGGGTTCCCTTTTCTCCAAATCCTTGCTAAAACTTTTTATTTCTTGTGTTGTTGATTTTAGCCATTCTGACAAGTGTGAGGTGGTATCTTATTGTGATTTTGATTTGTATTTCCTTGATGATGAGTGATGTTGAGCATCTGATCATGTGTCTGTTAGCCATCTGGATGTCGTCTTTGGAAAAGTGTCTATTCATGTCTTCTGCCCATTTCTTAACTGGATTATTTGTTTTTGGGTGTTAAGTTTGAGAAACTCTTTATAGATTTTTGAATACTAATCCTTCATTGGATATATCATTTGCATCTTCCACTCCAAAGGATGGCTTTTAGTTTTGTTGATTGTTTCCTTCACTGTGCGGAAGCTTTTTATCTTGATGAAGTCACAATAGTTCATTTTTGCTTTTATTTCCCTTATCTCTGGCATCTTGTCTAGTAAGAAATTGCTGTGGCTGAGGTCAGAGAGGTTACTGCCTATATTCTCCTCTAAGATTTTGATGGTTTCCTGTCTCACATTTAGGTTTTTCATCCATTTTGAATTGATTTTTGTGTATAGTGTAAGAAAGTGGTCCAGTTTCATTCTTTTGCATGTTACTGTCCAGTTTTCCCAACATCATTTTTTGAAGAGACCATCTTTTTTTCCATTGGATAGTCCTTCCTGCTTTGTCAAAGATTAGTTGACCATATGGTTGTGGTTCCAATTCTGGGTTCTCTATTCTGTTCCATGTATCTCTGTTTCTATGTTTATGCCAGTACCATACCATCTTGATGACTATAGCTTTGTAATTTAACTTGAAATCTGAAATGTGATGCTTCCAGTTTTATTTTTCTTTTATAGGATTGCTTTGGCTACTTGGAGTGTTTTGTGGTTCCATACAGATTTTAGGATTATTTGTTCCAGCTCTGTGAGGAATGCTGGTGCTATTCTGGTAGGGATTGCCTTAAATATTTAGGTTGCTTTGGGTACTATAGACATTTTAACAATGTTTGTTCTTCCAATCCATGAGTGTGGAATGCTTTTCCAATTCCCTTGGAACTTAAAGAATTGGTAGAATTGGTAGAATTCCCTTGGAAGCCATCCAGCCCTGAAGTCTTGTTTGTTGGGAGATTTTTGATTACTGATTCAGTTTCTTTGCTGGTTATGGATCTGTTCAAATTTTCTATTTCTTCCCGTTTCAATTTTGGTAGTTTATATGTTTCTAGGAATGCATACGTTTCTTCCAGATTGCCTAACTCGTTGACATATAATTGCTCATAATATTCTCTTATGTTTCTATTTCTGTTCTGTTGGTTGTGATTTCTCCCCTTTCATTCATGATTTTATTTATTTATGTCCTTTTTCTTTTCTTTTTGAGAAGTGGCTAGGGGTTTATCAATTTTGTTAATTCTTCAAAGAACAGCTTCTTGTTTCATTGATGTGCTCTATTGTTGTTTTTTAAAAAAAATTTCTATAACATTTCTTTCTGCTACAATCCTTATTATCTCCCTTCTCCAGCTGGATTTTGGTTTTATTTGTTGTTCTTTTCCTGCTCCTTTAGGTGTAAGGTTAGGTTGTGTATTTGATACTCTTCTTGCTTCTTGAGGTAGGCCTGTATTGCAATCAACTTTCCTCTTAGGGCTGACTTTGCTGTGTCCAAAATGTTCTGGATTGTCATATTTTCATTTTCATTTGTTTCATGGTTTTTTTTTAAGATTTTATTTATTTATTTATTTGACACACAGAGAGAGTGATCACAAGTAGGCAGAGACGCAGGCAGAGAGAGACAGAGAAGCAGATTCCCCGCTGAGCACATAGCCCAATGTAGGACTCTATCCCAGGACCCCGAGATCATGACCTAAGCCAAAGGCAGAGGCTTAACCCACTGAGCCACGCAGGTGCCCCTCATTTTTTTTTTTTTTAATTTCTGCTTTAATTTTCTGGTTAACCCGTTAGTTCTTTAGTAGGATATTCTTTAACCTCCATGTATTTGAGGTCTTTCAAAATTTTTTCCTGTGGTTGACTTCAAGTTTCATAGTGTTGTGGTCTCAAAATATGCACGATATGATCTCAGCCTTTTTATACCAGTTGAGTCCTGATTTGTGACCCAGTATGTGATCTATTCTGGATAATATTCCATGTGTACTTGAAAAGAACATGTACTCTGCTACTTTAGGATGAAGTGTTCTGCATATATCTGTTATACATCCATTCAGTCCAGTGTGTCATTCATTGCCATTGCTTCTGCTGAAATGATCTGTCCATTGCTGTGAGTAGTATGTTGAAGTCCCCTACTATTGTATTATTATCAATATATTCCTTTATGTTTATTATTAATTGATTAATATTTTGGGTGTTCCCAATTTGGGGGCCATAGATCTTTACAACTGTTGGATTTTTTGATGGATAGATCCCTTAATTATTCTTCATCTCTTGTTATAGTCTTTGTTTTAAAATCTAGTTTATCTAAGTATGGCACTCTGACTTTCTTTTGATGTCTATTTGCATAACGATGGTTCTCCATCGCTTCACTTTCAGTCTGTAGGTACCTTTAGATCTAAAATGAGTTTCTTGTAGGCAACATATAGATGGATCTTGGTTTTTTTTTTAAGACCATTCTGATACCCAGTGTCTTTTGATTGGAGTGTTTTTCCCATTGACAGAGTGATTATTGAAAGATATGAGTTTAGTGTCATTGTATTATATGTAGAGTTGGTGTTTCTGGTGATGTGTTCTGGTCCTGTTTAGTCTTTGTTGCTTTAGGTCTTTTCCCTCCCACTCATAGAGTCCTCCTAAATATTTCTTGCAGGGCTGGTTTAGTAATCACAAACTCCTTCAGTTTTTGTTTGTCTGGGGAACTCCTTTTCCCTCCTATTCTGAATGATAGACTTGCTGGATAAAGAATTTTTGGTTGCATATTTTCCCCATTCAATACTTTGAATATATCCTGCCACTTTCTTCTGGTCTGCCAAGTTTCCATGGACAAATCTGATGCAAATCTGATCTGACTTCCTGGTAGGTTAAGGACTCTTTTTCACTTGCTGCTTTCAGGATTCCTTCCATGTCAGTGTATGTTGTGAATTCGACTATGATATGCCTTGGGTATGGTTGATTTTGTTGAATTTAACAGGAGTTTTCTATGCTTCCTGGATTTTGATACCTGTGTCCTTCCCCAGATTAGGGAAAGTTTCAGTTACAATTTGCTTGAATAAACCTTCTGCCCCCTTTTCTCTCACTTCATCTTATGGGAATCCTATGATACAAATGTTATTCCATTTTAATAAGTCACTGAGTTCACTAAGTCTACCTACATGATACATTATTTTTCTTTACCTCTTTTCAGTTTTATTATTTTCCATAATTTTATCTTCTCTATCACTGATTCATTCTTCTAATTTGCCATCCTTGTTTTTATGGCCTCCATTTGTGTTTGCATCTCTGTTGTAGCATTTTAAATTTCAGCCTGGCTAGATTTTAGTTCTTTCATCTCTGCGTAACTGATTCTCTAGTGTCTTCTATACTTTTTTCAAGCCCAGCTAGTATCCTTATAATTGCTATTTTTTCTCTGGCTATCATTTCTTCCTGTTCTTTCCTTTGGGGGTGAGTTTCTTTTTCTTCTACAGGTCATTTTTCTGGTTAATAGATGTTCAGCTTTGTTCTCCAAGGTTTTGGATAGATTTCATGGGTGTTCAGAATTACTTGATATCTGTCTAGCTTTGTTGGAGTGAAGAAGAAGGCTTAGAGTAGTCTTATACCTCTGGCATCTTACCTTTCACCACCCCCCTTTGTTCTTTCTATGCCTTCTTTTCCTTATTTTAGTCATATGCAAATATTTTACCTTTTTTCTACAGATCCTCATCTTTTTTCCAGTAGTAGCTGACCTTGACTATGGTCCAAGAAATAGATCTATGTTTTGCTCTGTTGTTCTAACATAACCTGTCTCTTATTGCCTATTGCTGCTTTTATAGCTTTAAAAATTAATTGCACCAGTATTTGTTGATTTTTAAAATAGGTAATAGAAACCAGGGCTACAACAGTGAACAAAACAGGCAACAATTCTTGCCCTCTTGAAGCTTACATTCCACTGGGGTTGAGGTTGGGAAAGTGGGTAATTTAAAAAGAGTGAGAAAATGTAGACTGGAGCTTTTGGGCTGTTGAATACTTCAAGGTGCTGAAAGATGATGGACCTTGAAGAAGGTATGGAAGCTCCATGCCACTCTGCCTTGCCCTATGCATCTCTTCCCTTTGGCAAAAAAAAACAAATTTACATGTAGAGCTCATACCTTCACAAAAACTAATTCAGAAAGGATCATAAATCTAAATGTAAAATGCAAAATTATAAGACTCCTAGAAGATAACACTGGAGAAAATCTAGATGACTTTGGGTCTATTGGTATGTTTTTAGATAGAACCACCAAATACATGATCCATGAAAGGAATAATAAGTTGGACTTCATTATAATTACTTCTGCTCTGTAAAAGACACTGTCAAGAGAAGAGATGATAAGACACAGACTGGGAGAAAATATTTGCAAAAGAGATACCTGATAAAGGACTGTTATTAAAATATACAAAGAACCCTTAAAACTCAACAAGAAGAAAACAAACAACCTGATTTAAAAATGGGCAAAAGATCTGAACAGACTCCTCAACAAAGATATATAGCTGATAAATAAACATATGAAAAGTTTCTCAACATCATATACCTCAGGGAACCACAAATTAAAACAATGAGGTATTACTACTTACCTATGAGAGTGGCAAAAATTGAAAACACTGACCACACCAAATGCTAGTGAACCTGTGGAGCAATAAGAATCCTCATTCATTGCTGATGGGAATGCCAAATAGAATAGCCTCTTTGGAAGATAGTTTGGC
The DNA here is from genome assembly GCF_010015895.1 of Lontra canadensis. Lineage (NCBI taxonomy): Eukaryota > Metazoa > Chordata > Mammalia > Carnivora > Mustelidae > Lontra > Lontra canadensis. The sequence continues at coordinate 3,924,229 of NW_022631013.1, read as the reverse complement.
AGTTTCTTATAAGTCTAAGCACATTCTTACCATATGATTCAACAATCACTATCTTTGGTATTTCATTAAATGAGTTGAAAGTGTATGTCCACCCAGAAACCTGAACACTGTTGTTTATAGAAACTTTACCATAATTGCCAAAACTTAGAATCAACCAAGATGTCTTTCAGTGGATAATTGAACTGGATAAATAAACTGAGTTACATAAATTTAATGGAATATTATTCAGTGCTAAAAAGAAATAAGCTACCAAGTTACGAAGATACATGGAGGAAACTTAAAAGCAGGTTGCTTAGTGAAGGAAGCCAATATGAAAAGGCAACATATTATATAATCCCAACTGTAATACATTCTTGAAAAGGTGGAACTATGGAGACAATCTTTTTACTGTCAGTGCTTGTCAGAGGTTATGGGAGGTGAGAGATAAATAGTCAGAGCACAGAGGCTTTTTAGAGCAGTGAAACTATTGTACTGTATGATCCAATAATGGTAGATACATGTCATTATGCATTTGTCCAAATCTACAGAATGTAAAATGTGAATGAACTCTAATGTAAACTATGGGCTGTGGGTGATAATGATGTGTCATTGTAGGTTCATCAGTTGTTACAGATGTACCATTCTGGTATGAGACATTCATATTGGGGGAGGTTGTTCATCTCAAACAGAGAGACAGGTGATATAAGGTACCTCTCAGTTCTTTCCACTCAATTTTGCTGTGAATCTAAAACTGCTCTGACATACAAAGTCAGTTTTCAAATACAAAATGCATATTTTCTGCATGTCTTCTGACCATATTCTAATCTCACCTATTTTTTTGGCTTGTTGGCATGAGTGACTATGGAGTGTCCATACCCTACCATTTTTGTTGCCAGTAACAGAAATAGCCCAATGTTTTCCTTCTTGGCAATAATTATTCTCTCAACTTAACCAGTGAGTGATTTTGTAAGATGTATTTAGGTTTCATAATAACAAGGCAGTTAGAACATCTGATCTTTTCTCTGTTTGATGAAAAGAAACTGGTTTGCAGAGAAGTTAAGTGACTTGTAGGTCACAGAGACTGTTAGAGGCAGAGTCAAATTAGATCTCTGATCCTCTTATTCCAGTGCTGACCTCTTTCTCTAAGATTATACACTAAGAAAACTTATAGTAAATAAATCTGTTTCTTACATTCCCATAACATTTGGTATAATTTATAAAGTGCTTTTACTGTACACCAAAGAGTTGGAATGTTTAACAAAAACTACATTCAGAGGAACGGGATGATAGAAGTACCAGAGGGTATTAAGACCTATGTGACTCTTATGCAGGAGATGAGTCTTGAGTCTTCTTAGGTCCAATCTGATATTTTTATTGCACTTTTTTGGAAAGCTAACATTTCCTTCTCTTGAAGGACAACAGAGATTCTCAGAGTACTGAAAACAGAGGAAGCACAGCAGGATGCATAAGGAGAGATGGGACATTCCCATGCAACCATCCATAATACACAATTTAAAGACTGAAGTTTGAGCAATTGCTGACAAAGGAAGAGTATTTGATGCAACCAAGAAATGAAGAAACACTAAGTGATGCACAACTCCTAAAACAATGGCCCAACAGAATATCAATTCGATCAAACTGGAAACAACTCTCTCAGCAACACCAGCTAAGGGTTTTCACTGTTTTTTTTCCTCCAGTGTGTCAGAATTGACACTTGCCGGAGAACATCCAGTCTTCCTTAATAATAGGATATTGATTAGGTACAGTTACCTGATTAAAGACGGTATTTCCCAGCCTTCTTGGAAGTTTTGTGTGACCATGTGACTAAAGTCTAGTCAGTGGAAGGCAAGGGGTACCTGGGTGGCTCAGTTGGTTGAGCGTCTGACTCTTGGTTTCATCTCGGGTCATGATCTCAGGGTTGTGAGATTGAGACCCACATGGGGCTCCCCGCTCAGCAGGGAGTTTGCTTAAGATTCTCTCCCTCTCCCTCTGCCCCTTTCTCCCTCCATCCCCGCCCCCACTTTCTGTCTCTCTTTCTCTTTCTAAAATAACGAGTAAATAAATCTTTAAAAAAAAATCAAGTCTGGCAGGTGGGTTGTTATTGGCAGTAATATGTGCAAGTTTCCTGTTATGCATAAAAAGGAATGGGCTTGACTTCACTTTCCCAACTAGAATGAAAAGGTGATAATTGGAACTGGAGGAGCCATGTTGGACTTCAAGGTGAAGCCAGGTGTTAAGGATGGCAGAACAATAAGATAGGAGTCTACACATCTGCCTTTTATGTGAGGGAGAAACAAACTTGTCTTCTTTAAGCCAGTATTGTTTTGGGGCTATTATATCAGCTGAAGCAGTTCCTAACTATAATAGAAGTCTCTGTGAATTGTATTCAATTTTTAACTTGTTACATATCACTTTTCTAAAACTAACAACGGTTAGTTTTATATAACTAAGTTTTATATAACAAGTTTTATAATAAAGTTTTATATAACAATAACCAGACATATTGTTCTCTCTCCAGAGTATTATTTCATGCATCCGCTTTCTTTTTTGATATTTTTATAAAGTTAGAGTAATAGGACCTTCTATGTATTGTTGTAGATCATCATTTAGATTGAGTGGACCTGCAAAGGAGAAAGAGTGAAAGCAAGCACGCTCAAATGGCAATCATAGTAAAAATCTGGCTGCTTAGGTGAAACATTAGATTCCAGTGCTCTGTAGTGTGGGATGTCTCCGGGCCTGTTTTATTTAAGTGATCATTTTCAGGAATTTCCTCCTTTAATTAAGTCCTTGTTCTGTTATGCACATAATTAAAATTTTAATGACATTTCTTAAATTTTATTTCCTTATATTTAAAATAAAGATAATACCTTTCAAAGTTCCTTCAAGCTCTGCTTGGTCCATCTTGGGTTCTCCGGTAATGTTAGGGTCTTTGTCATGAACTTACAAATATTCAGCACCCAATGGTAATACAAAAACCAACCAACCAACCAACAAACAAAGAAACAAACACCAACATTTTTTTTTTCCATTAAAGAATAGAGTCAGTTTATAGAAAAAGAACGCCAGGGAGAAGAGAAATGCTGGCTGCTAGTACACAAATGCACTAGCATTTACACTTTAGTACTAGAACCTTTAGCCAGGCGTTCTTACCATAGTAGGCTTTAATTTAGGCTGCCAGTTCCATGAAAGGGAAGTAGGCACATTGTGGAAAAACTTTCCCATTTAACCTGAATCTATTTTGGATGTGTTAGTTAGAGCTGAAAGGAATAAGTAGCTAAACTGAGAATCTATTGATTTAGGCAGTACCATTCTCATATGTTCCTTTTCTTCCTACTGCTTTCTCATTATTCTTGCCTTTTTATTTGCTCTTCAGACCTCTGTTACTTAATGAGCTCACATCTTCATTGAATTCTCCACCAGGATGCTTATTTCCTGATCCTGGAAAGTTCATTAACATGTACAAATAATAGAGGCTCAAGGTAGAAATGTCCATAGCAATGGATTGGCTCCTTGTCACGTTTCACAGTCTTTTCTGTCCCTGACCTCTGTACTTTTTTTTGTCTTTAGGGAATGTTCGAGAAGTAGTCTGGAAAGTAAAAAAGGAAGAAAGAGCTAGAAGGTATTGTGTGAAGGTATGGGGTCCTTCTGAATTTAAGAATGGAATTAAAGTTGCAGCTTGAAAATCTTGATACATCTAATATATTTTTTTAAAAGTATGTGTCCCACATTTGGAGATTTCATGTATTAGCAAAACTTAAAAAAAATATTTGAGGGCTGGCACATAGTCGTCAACCTTTTCTTTTCTTTCTCCAAATGACTACAAAAACTGTGATGAGAATGTACGATAAACCTTCCTCATCTGGAGGCCCAGAAATTTCAGATTAGTTATAACAGAAAGGAGAGAATAGTAGTGTCTTACCAACAGAAACTAATGTAACTAGCCAAAAAAGTGAGAGAAAGATATAATCATAGCATAATAAAGGACAGTCTTTTGAGTTGAGTAAATTTATCTCTATAGAAACTCCAGATGTGGGTCTTATTTATTTATTAAAAAATTTTAACCAGAGGTTGATGGAACATCCCCATTAACCTATAACAAGTTTATGGACAAACATTGTAGATTACAGGTGTAATCTACTGAGACTTACTTGAACCTGCTTTTCTTACTGGATCTTTTGGCCCAGTTACCCAGATTTGCACTCTTTCTGAGTCCCCACACTTCTTCTTGGCCTGATCTTTGATTGGTGGCACATTTTGCCTCCCTACTTTCTCTGTCCTCGGGATGCTAATAACGATGTTGAGCACCATCATGTTGTAGTTCAAGTGATCCATCCGTTTAACCTTGCATCTCCCAAGAACCTCTCCTGAGATACAGCCCCACTGAGCATGGGCTTAAAGTCAGTTTTTACAAATCACTGTGATCGGTTACTTGCTAAGGTGGGGGAAACTTGACAGCTGTGACAGAATGCTTCTGTGGCTAAAATACAGTGGGGGAAATGGCTGAAGCCATCCTTTTAAACAGAATCATTGTTTGTCAGCTCCTTCACCATCTCGTACCAACTTTACATTGGTAGCTAGAACTCAGGTAGTTCGTGATAAATACCTTTCCCAGGACCCCTCTCCTCCTGCAGATATTTTAAGGTAACATAAGAACGATAATCCCAATGAACATTATTACTCAATAATGGAAATGTCATTTTGAAACTCTTTTTATGTTTATCCCAAATAGGTAGCTGAAATTCCTTGTTGGAGAGCGATAACAAACAAAATTTAAGAAAATTTTTGTTGTGATCTTGTTGCTAAAGAAATTAACATAACACACATATAATCATGACATGATATCTACACACTTTATTTACAGTGTGCTTTTTTTTTTTTAACCCAACAAGTGGCATTGCACCGTACTCTCTTTTCTTGCTGTTCTCTTTGATGTTAATCATTTGAGTATTGTGAAAGCAGACTATTAGGGGCTTTGCCACTTTCCATTATAAGAATTATAATAATTAAAACAGAAAAACAATTGTGATCATGACAGACAAACACATCAAGACAAATCTCAGGATGAATTCCAGAAACATCAGGGAACACGTGTATTGTCGCTCTTGGAAACTTTATTCAGAGGAAAATTAATTCAGAAATTAGCCCTCCTTCAATCTTCCCTTAAAAGCAAAACAGTAGTAAAAATGATGGCATGGGAAATAACAGACAAAATTTCCTTCTTGTGCCCAACTTAGAAATTTCTCATACCCTTGCTTGCTGTTTTGCATCTTACAGTTAGGAAGTAATTAACGATGTTGATTTCAAAGAAAATACTTCAAACATTATTCTTACCTAACTGTGGGATTATAAAATTGAAGTAGTGATGGTGACAAAGGTATTATTTAAACAGAAGGAGATACAATTTAAAAGATTTTATATTCATTTAGTTAAAAATTATTTATTGAGCAACTCAGATGCTGTTTTCATGGTTAATGGAGAGATGAATACAGCTAATATTACTACCACTCCCCTCAGGAGCATGGACTGTTTTAGAGTTAATGATATTTTGCCTTGTTACTCAAGTGACACGTATTTATTGAGTATAGTACCCACATTCTTCTAGATTTTATAGGAGTGGCTTAGTTTGGGTGACTTGAAAGCAGAGCTTGAAATAAAGACTTAGGCAGTTAGATTATTTGGGGATTGATCTGGAGGATCAAGAGTGGATGGAATAGGGGAGAAGGGAACCGTATAAGGAGGCTTACTGCTGTAGGCAGCCACTAAGCTACCCAATACAAAGGATATGGAGGAAGGAGATGTGGCTTTTATAATCAAGTACCGAGGACATAAAATTACTACTCTAAAACTACAGTGAAGAATATGGGCAGCCTATGACTGAGGAGAACATTTTTCCATGTAGACCAATGAGTCTCAACTGGGCTTGATTTGCACCCCTACAGGTGATATTTGACAATACCTGGAGACATTTATTATCAAGATGGTGGGGACAGGGGGTAGAGGAGGACGGTGGAGGGGTGGGGTGAGAGGGTACACTACTGGCATCTAGTGGATAGGGGCCAGGGATGTTGCTAAACATTCTACAATGCACAGGACCACTGCCCTAATATAAAAAACATCCAGCACAAAATACCAATTATGTTGTTTCTGGGAGACCCCTCTCAAGTGCTAAAATGCCCCTGTCACCTGGGAATCTACTTAAAATGTAGACTGTGTTCAGTAGGTTTGGGTGGGGGGAGCCTGACATTCTGCTTTTTCTAACGAGCTCCCAGGTTGATGTTGCTGGCCTGTGGGCCATACTTTGAGTAACAGGGCTATAGACAGTGGGTATGGTGGAAAAAGTGAGAGATTAATGACAAGTAGAGCGACTTTTCTAAGGGAAAAGTCCTCAGACAAGGTGACATTCATGGTGGCTGAGATTGCTTGATGGGTAAGGTAGTGAGAAAAAAAAAAAAAAGCAAAGCAACATGAGTGAAGAAGTTAGGGTAACAATTTTTAGCATAAGTAAATATGCCTTAGGAAGAGACTGGAAAGAGAGATTAGGGTAAAACAAACAAACAAACAAACAAACCTGGGTGGGAAGTCTTGTTTCATCCTTAGTGTTGCTCTGTGGCTATGTAATGACACATCCTTTTGGGCTTCTTTTTCCTCACTGTAGAAAGACTACTTCACAGTATTGTGTTATACTGGTTCGAGCCAAGTGAAATCATGTATATGTTTTGCACTTTCCAGATGTAATCTCTGTGGCCAACCTGCCTAGGTTGGAATCTTAGCTCTACTTCTTACTCTGTGACCTGCAACAATGCTTTTCTGGTTTTTACAATTTTGTCAAACACAAGTTTTGTAAAACATGAGTTTCCACATGGGATGGTGTTTTACAGAAGTACTGCTTGTAGAGAGTTAGTGAGTATTTGTTTCTTAGTATGTGTCACTGTTCCAAGTACTTTACGTTTAAAGTTTCCCTACATTGCCGGATGCAGGTAATGACCGTGATCCCCATTTTATAGACAAGAAACTAAGGTTATAGAACTTGCCCAAGAGCATACAGTTAATAAATGGCACCACTGAGATTCGAACATAGGCCCCTTCTGCCACAGAGTGTGTTTCTAGCACTATATTACTGGCGTTTTCTTAAACATAAGTATTCCATGCCTCCATTTCTAGTGTTTGTTTCCTATAAGAATTTTGCTGTGAGCTTTGATATTTTCATATTTTCAGTTTACTAGAGAGGATTCAGCCAAGGGACTTCCTAACTTGTTGGAGTTTCAAAGTTTTTCTCTGTATGGGGGAGGAACATCTCCCTGGACTCTTCTAGACTGATTGCTTTTTATTTGTATTTTTCACAATCTTTAAGAGTCCACAGAAGTAGGAGTAGGTATGTACAACCTCACCTCAGTATTTTAGAATGCCCAATATACACCATATATTTATCCCGTAATAATATAGCCACCAGGGGTGCCTGGGGTCTGTCTTCGGTTCAGGTCATACTGACTGAGCCCCACGTGGGGCTCCCTGCCTTCTTTTCCCTCTCCTCTTACTGCTCCCTCTGCTGTGCTCTCTGTCCAATAAATAAATAAAATCTTTTAAAAAATATAGCCGTCAGACTGCAAAAATATCAAGATTGCATGTTTTTGAATGGAATTATAGAATAGGCTCCCAATATGTATATCCCATATAATTAATATAATAATAATGATGATGATGATAATAGTAATAATTCTTATAGAAAGTTCAGGAATCATTGACCTATAATATTGTCCACCCCAGTCATGACTAGGTCAAACCCATTCACAAATATAATGTTTCACTCTGTGAAAATCTGTACTTTCATTAAACAGAATCTCCAGTTTTCCTGCCTCTTAGGCACCTTTTTGGCTCATCTGAGAAAACCACTCAAGTTGACAACCTCTTTTAACTCAGGCTATCTTGAACTCTGTCACACACCGCATGCCTCCATCTCTACCTTCCCGGAAATGAGGAGTTTCTTGTCAGCAGCCCCGCTTGTATTTGGGCAGAATGTGACATTGCTGATTTTGCATTTTTGATGTTCTCTGAGGGGAATGTGGGTAGGACAAGAACATACCCCGGATTTTTTTTTTTTTTTTTAATGAACATGTCGTAAAATCTGTTGTGACAACTTTTAAACAGGTCCCTCTAAGAGGATGGAATGAAATGACAACAAAGGAAGACTGGACAGAAACACATCAGCCCCATGAATTTCTTTCTATCAGTTGCCTTTGTCTTTCCCATGGAGTCGAATTGTTTCTCTCATGGAGTCTGTGATGCTTGCTGAGCAGAAGGTCTCTGGCACTCCAAATCAATACCCTGCAACAGCCTCCAATCCCCAAAGAAGAGCCAATTACAACCCCTCTTTCCTGGGAGGTGTCAGTCATAAAGGCAAAGGAGCCTTTGGATATGGGTTGGAGTGTGTCAGTCATTCAAAGAGTAAACTCTGGCACTGAACAAGTGGTGCGATCCTATATGCAGTGCCAGCAGGCAGCTCCTGGCTACAAACTCTTTTGCAGGGATAAAAGTCTTCCTAGCGGAGTTCTAGCAGTTCTAAATATTTCATGCCTGTGCTCGAACAAAAAGTTGCCGTGGGAAGGCTGGCTTGGTATTTTCCAAATTAAAGTTTCTCATTAGCTTGTCCTTTTCTGTCCCATTCTCACCCAAGTCAGAAACTCCAACTGCAAGCTTTCTTTAGAAATTACGGTTCCTATCTTAGGTATCTTCTCTATTGGAATCTGTCAGCTCTGCTTTCTGAGTCCTGCTAAAGATACGTCACACGCCAATAGGAAAGGAAGCAGAAGCTACTGTATCTTATGAAGGGTTTAGAAGTATTTGTGGAAATCAAGTTGTATTAGTGATCTGTTGTTGTGTAATTAACACAAATCTAAGAGGCTTCAAAAGTATAATCTTTATTATATAAAACTGAATTTTTATTATCTCTCACACTTCCTGGGGGTCAGTTTTTCAGATAGGGTGCACTAGGGATATCTTTGTTCCACAGTGACTGGCCACTGGAGGAATATTTGAAGACTAAAGACTGGAATCAACTGAAGGCTTATTGACTTACCTGTCCAGCAGTTGATGCTGGCTTTTGGCTGGGAAGTTGGCTACACTGAACATATGGCTTCAGCTTTCTCCCAACAAGATGGCTGGATTTCAAGGGCAAGCGTCTCGAGAGAGACACTGATTTTTATAAACTGTGGAAGTCATACAGGGTCACTGCTCTCACATCCTTTTAGTTAATACAGTTATAAAATTCTGCCCAAGTTAAGGGAGCCTTGACATGAAGATATGTCAATAGCACATTGTAAGAAGACCGTGTGGGAAGACCACACATTATTGGTGAACTCTTTGTTATCGGTGATCTGTTTCTCAAGTGCAGTTGAGAGAAGTTTAAACTAACTAGTACTTCTGGAGTATTATCTATGCTTCCTAGTTGTTTGGCCACATAAATCATAAACTGATGGAAGCTGCTCAGTTGTTATGATCTATTATATCTACATAATGATATGTAACATCTCAGTTGCTTCTATACTTAATATTGTTTTAAGTATCATTTGAAGTTGCTAAGTCAGGAATATTTATCTCCATATTACGAATAAAGATACTGAGGCTCAAAGAAACACAAATATCTTAAAATCAGCCAGGTATTTAAGTGGCAGATTTGGGATCAGAACACAGCTTCTCTAACTCCTTGACCATGGTTCTTTTCATCAGAATTTATAACTTCTCCAATTTGTAACATCCTCAAGAAGTGAACATTTACTGAGTACTTTCTATAATGGAGGCACAGTGGTAGATACTGAGTGTATCAAGGTGGATATGACATAGTGTTTCACTTTAGAGAACACATGGTCCCATGGGGAAGGGAAATACATAAACATATACATTCAAAAGAATGGGGCAGTTGTGGAGGTGAAAGTAAGCAAAGGTGCTGTTTGAACACAGAGAGAACCACTTAGTTCATTTGGGATTCAGGGGTGACTTTCAGGGGGATAAAATATTTAAGCTTAAATTTTCATTTCTCTCAGCTCACTAAACTACAGAGCTATCGGAAAAGGGGCACATTGTGTACTGAAATTTCAATATGTATACTCTAGAATAATATGCATCTTACATGATATATATGGTAAGGCAATTGCCTTTTCCTGTTGTCCTTCAATAAAATTTATACATTAGTAATTTCTCGATTATATGTATGTCTTACTGTTCTTGCTACTTTGAACAGTATTTTTAAAAATATTGTGGTTTCTAATTGGTTCTTGTTAGTTAATAAAACTTCCAGTGTTTTTCTTCTACACTCTTTTATAAAATATTCCTGTTGAGATTTTTCTACCTTCTTAAATAGGATGCTTAACTTATTGATTTTTAGCTTTCTGCTTTTCTTAATGTATGCATTTAATGCTATGTGTTTCCCTTTTATTATTGCTTTAGTTACATCCCACAAGTCAGATATTTAGTGATTTTATTTTTATTCAGTTCTGTATATTATAATTTCCATTATGATCTCTTCCTGAAAACAATGTATTTTTAAGAAGAGTTTCTTTTAATGCCATACACACACACACAATTATAATATTGGTTCTGTTTCTCTAGAGAACTTTGACTAATACATTTGATAATAATGTTTGTTATATTTTTACAATGCTAGATCCTCATATTTTGGTGAGAATTTCTATGTTTATGCTTATGAAGGATGGTCTGTGGTTTGTAATTTTGGTCTGTAATTTTGTTCTTTTTAATATTTTTTTTTTTGGGGGGGGGAGGGATTCACATAGACCAGGAGTTGGGAATCATGTCAATGACCTTATGTTCTGTCTGCTATTATTTTTTCTACAGTCCAAACACTTATGGATAAGGGCTGCCACATTTTTAGCCTAGTGTTCTTTCTCTTCCTTTCATGAATATGATGAAATGGAGGCTGTGTTCACATATAAAATATTGTTACATTCTTTATGAAACTTTTGCCTTTATAAAAATGGCACCATGATAAAAGTGCAATTCTGAAATTCATTCAGGCCAGGCCAGTTCCAGAGAACCCAGATGTGGTCTCTTAATGGCCACTGGTTGGTTGCTGTGTTGCAAGTCCTTGTTACTTCCTTGTGGTTATTTTTCATTTAATATTTTTGTTAAGTTTCGGGGCACCTGGGTGGCCCAGTGGGTTAAAGCCTCTGTCTTCAGCTCAGGTCACGATCCCAGGGTCCTGGGATCCAGCCCTGCATCGCATCAGGCTCTCTGCTCAGCAGGGAGTCTGCCCCCCCCACCCTCTGCCTGCCTCTCTGCCCACCCGTGATCTCCGTCTGTCAAATAAATATAAAAATCTTAAAATATATATATATATATATTTTGTTGTTGTTAAGTTTCATTAAAGTATCTAGAAACACAATGCAGCATATAGACATATGTATATTTTTAATTGTTTTAACTCCTACTATATTTTTCTTAATCCCCTTTATTAAAAAAATGAAATAAAAACCGAGTATTTTTATTTTAAAAAAAATATCAGTTAAGTGGTAGCTAAATATGTTCATGTATTAAGATGTTTCTAACATACATACTTTTTTTTTATAATTTTATTTTTTATAAACATATATATATATATATATTTTTTCCCCCAGGGGTACAGGTCTGTGAATCTCCACGTTTACAAATTTCACAGCACTCACCATAGCGCATACCCTACCCAATGTCCATAACCCCCCGCCTCCCAACCCCCCTCTGCCCAGCAACCCTCAGTTTGTTTTGTGAGATTAAGAGTCACTTATGGTTTGTCTCCCTCCCAATCCCAACTTGTTTCATTTACTCTTCTCCTACCACATTAACCCCCCATGTTGCATCTCCTCTCCCTCATATCAGGGAGATCATATGATAGTTGTCTTTCTCTGATTGACTTATTTCGCTAAGCATGATACCCTCTAGTTCCATCCACGTTGTCGCAAATGGCAAGATTTCATTTCTTTTGATGGCTGCATAGTATTCCATTGTATATATATACCACATCTTCTTTATCCATTCGTCTGTTGATGGACATCTAGGTTCTTTCCATAGTTTGGCTATTGTAGACATTGCTGCTATAAACATTCGGGTGCACGTGCCCCTTCGGATCACTACGTTTGTATCTTTAGGGTAAATACCCAGCAGTGCAATTGCTGGGTCATAGGGTAGTTCTATTTTCAACATTTTGAGGAACCTCGATGCTGTTTTCCAGAGTGGTTGCACCAGCTTGCATTCCCACCAACAGTGTAGGAGGGTTCCCCTTTCTCCGCATCCTCGCCAGCATCTGTCATTTCCGGACTTGTTAATTTTAGCCATTCTGACTGGTGTGAGGTGGTATCTCATTGTGGTTTTGATTTGTATTTCCCTGATGCCGAGTGATATGGAGCACTTTTTCATGTGTCTGTTGGCCATCTGGATGTCTTCTTTGCAGAAATGTCTGTTCATGTCCTCTGCCCATTTCTTGATTGGATTTTTTGTTCTTTGGGTGTTGAGTTTGCTAAGTTCTTTATAGATTTTGGACACTAGCCCTTTATCTGATATGTCGTTTGCAAATATCTTCTCCCATTCTGTCAGTTGTCTTTTGGTTTTGTGAACTGTTTCCTTTGCTGTGCAAAAGCTTTTGATCTTGATAAAATCCCAATAGTTCATTTTTGCCCTTGCTTCCCTTGCCTTTGGCGATGTTCCTAGGAAGATGTTGTTGCGGCTGAGGTCAAAGAGGTTGCTGCCTGTGTTCTCCTCAAGGATGTTGATGGATTCCTTTCTCACATTGAGGTCCTTCATCCATTTTGAGTCTATTTTCGTGTGTGGTGTAAGGAAATGATCCAATTTCATTTTTCTGCATGTGGCTGTCCAATTTTCCCAACACCATTTATTGAAGAGGCTGTCTTTTTTCCATTGGACATTCTTTCCTGCTTTGTCAAAGATTAGTTGACCATAGAGTTGAGGGTCTATTTCTGGGCTCTCTATTCTGTTCCATTGATCTATGTGTCTGTTTTTGTGCCAGTACCATGCTGTCTTGATGATGACAGCTTTGTAATAGAGCTTGAAGTCCGGAATTGTGATGCCACCAACTCTGGCTTTCTTTTTCAATATTCCTTTGGCTATTCGCGGTCTTTTCTGGTTCCATATAAATTTTAGGATTATTTGTTCCATTTCTTTGAAAAAAATGGATGGTACTTTGATAGGAATTGCATTAAATGTGTAGATTGCTTTAGGTAGCATAGACATTTTCACAATATTTATTCTTCCAATCCAGGAGCATGGAACATTTTTCCATTTCTTTGTGTCTTCCTCAATTTCTTTCATGAGTACTTTATAGTTTTCTGTGTATAGATTCTTAGTCTCTTTGGTTAGGTTTATTCCTAGGTATCTTATAGTTTTGGGTGCAATTGTAAATGGGATGGACTCCTTAATTTCTCTTTCTTCTGTCTTGTTGTTGGTGTAGAGAAATGCGACTGATTTCTGTGCATTGATTTTATATCCTGACACATTACTGAATTCCTGTACAAGTTCTAGCAGTTTTGGAGTGGAGTCTTTTGGGTTTTCCACATATAGTATCATATCATCTGCGAAGAGTGATAGTTTGACTTCTTCTTTGCCGACTTGGATGCCTTTAATTTCTTTTTGTTGTCTGATTGCTGAGGCTAGGACTTCTAGTACTGTGTTGAATAGCAGTGGTGATAACGGACATCCCTGCCGTGTTCCTGACTTTAGCGGAAAAGCTTTCAGTTTTTCTCCATTGAGAATGATATTTGCGATGGGTTTTTCATAGATGGCTTTGATAATATTGAGGTATGTGCCCTCTATCCCTACACTTTGAAGAGTTTTGATCAGGAAGGGATGCTGTACTTTGTCAAATGCTTTTTCAGCATCCATGGAGAGTATCATATGGTTCCTGTTTTTTCTTTTATTAATGTGTTGTATCACATTGATTGATTTGCGGATGTTGAACCAACCTTGCAGCCCTGGAATAAATCCCACTTGGTCGTGGTGAATAATCCTTTTAATGTACTGTTGAATCCTATTGGCTAGTATTTTGGTGAGAATTTTTGCATCTGTGTTCATCAAGGATATTGGTCTGTAGTTCTCTTTTTTGATGGGATCCTTGTCTGGTTTGGGGATCAAGGTGATGCTGGCCTCATAAAATGAGTTTGGAAGTTTTCCTTCCATTTCTATTTTTTGGAACAGTCTCAGGAGAATAGGAATTAGTTCTTCTTTAAATGTTTGGTAGAATTCCCCCGGGAAGCCGTCTGGCCCTGGGCTTTTGTTTGTTTGGAGATTTTTGATGACTGTTTCAATCTCCTTACTGGTTATGGGTCTGTTCAGGCTTTCTATTTCTTCCTGGTTCAGTTGTGGTAGTTTATATGTCTCTAGGAATGCATCCATTTCTTCCAGATTGTCAAATTTGTTGGCATAGAGTTGCTCATATGTTCTTATAATTGTCTGTATTTCTTTGGTGTTAGTTGTGATCTCTCCTCTTTCATTCATGATTTCATTTATTTGGGTCCTTTCTCTTTTCTTTTTGATAAGTCTGGCCAGGGGCTTATCAATCTTATTAATTCTTTCAAAGAACCAGCTCCTAGTTTCGTTGATTTGTTCTATTGTTTTTTTTGTTTCTATTTCATTGATTTCTGCTCTGATCTTTATGATTTCTCTTCTCCTGCTGGGTTTAGGGTTTCTTTCTTGTTCTTTCTCCAGCTCCTTTAGGTGTAGGGTTAGGTTGTGTACCTGAGACCTTTCTTGTTTCTTGAGAAAGGCTTGTACCGCTATATATTTTCCTCTCAGGACTGCCTTTGTTGTGTCCCACAGATTTTGAACCGTTGTGTTTTCATTTTCATTTGTTTCCATGAATTTTTTCAATTCTTCTTTAATTTCCTGGTTGACCCATTCATTCTTTAGAAGGATGCTGTTTAGTCTCCATGTATTTGGGTTCTTTCCAAATTTCCTCTTGTGCTTGAGTTCTAGCTTCAGAGCATTGTGGTCTGAAAATATGCAGGGAATGATCCCAATTTTTTGATAACAGTTAAGACCTGATTTAGAACCAAGGATGTGATCTATTCTGGAGAATGTTCCATGTGCACTAGAGAAGAATGTGTATTCTGTTGCTTTGGGATGAAATGTTCTGAATATATCTGTGATGTCCATCTGGTCCAGTGTGTCATTTAAGGCCTTTATTTCCTTGTTGATCTTTTGCTTGGATGATCTGTCCATTTTAGTGAGGGGAGTGTTAAAGTCCCCTACTATTATTGTATGATTGTCGATGTGTTTCTTTGATTTTTTTATAATTGTCTTATATAGTTGGCTGCTCCCACGTTAGGGGCATAGATATTTACAATTGTTAGATCTTCTTGTTGGACAGATCCTTTGAGTATGATATAGTGTCCATCTTCATCTCTTATTATAGTCTTTGGTTTAAAATCTAAGTGATCTGATATAAGGATTGCCACTCCTGCTTTCTTCTGATGTCCATTAGCATGGTAAATTCTTTTCCACCCCCTCACTTTAAATCTGAAAGTGTCTTCGGGTTTAAAATGAGTTTCTTGTAGGCAACATTTAGATGGGTTTTGTTTTTTTATCCATTCTGATACCCTGTGTCTTTTGATTGGGGCATTTAGCCCATTAACATTCAGGGTAACTATTGAGAGATATGAATTTAGTGCCATTGTATTGCCTGTAAGGTGACTGCTATTGTATATTGTTTCTATTCCTTTCTGATCTACTACTTTTAGGCTCTCTCTTTGCTTAGAGGACCCCTTTCAATATTTCCTGTAGAGCTGGCTTGGTGTTTGCAAATTCTTTCAGTTTTTGTTTGTCCTGGAAGCTTTTAATCTCTCCTTCTATTTTCAATGATAGCCTAGCTGGATATAGTATTCTTGGCTGCATGTTTTTCTCGTTTAGTACTCTGAATATATCATGCCAGCTCTTTCTGGCCTGCCAGGTCTCTGTGGATAAGTCTGCTGCCAATCTAATATTTTTACCATTGTATGTTACAAACTTCTTCTCCCGGGCTGCTTTCAGGATTTTCTCTTTGTCACTAAGACTTGTAAATTTGACTATTAGGTGACGGGGTGTGGACCTATTCTTATTGATTTTGAGTGGGGTTCTCTGAACCTCCTGGATTTTGATGCTTGTTCCCTTTGCCATATTGGGGAAATTCTCTCCAATAATTCTCTCCAATATACCTTCTGCTCCCCTCTCTCTTTCTTCTTCTTCTGGAATCCCAATTATTCTAATGTTGTTTCGTCTTATGGTGTCACTTATCTCTCGAATTCTGCCCTCGTGGTCCAGTAGTTGTTTGTCCCTCTTTTGTTCAGCTTCCTTATTCTCTGTCATTTGGTCTTCTATATCGCTAATTCTTTCTTCTGCCTCATTTATCCTAGCAGTGAGAGCCTCTGTTTTTGATTGCACCTCATTAATAGCTTTTTTTATTTCAACTTGATTAGATTTTAGTTCTTTTATTTCTCCAGAAAGGGCTTTTATATCTCCCGAGAGGGTTTCTCTAATATCTTTCATGCCTTTTTCGAGCCCAGCTAGAACCTTGAGAATAGTCATTCTGAACTCTAAATCTGACATATTACCAATGTCTGTATTGATTAGGTCCTTAGCCTTTGGTACTGCCTCTTGTTCTTTTTTTTGTGGTGAATTTTTCCGCCTTGTCATTTTGTCCAGATAAGAGTATATGAAGGAGCAAGTAAAATACTAAAAGGGTGGCAACAACCCCAGGAAAATATGCTTTAGCCAAATCAGAAGAGATCCCAAATCGTGA